>NC_060278.1:49354510-49654510 GCF_021613505.1 Equus quagga
TATATATATATATAATTTTATGGTATTTCTACATGATTATATTTTAGGAAATTTTAATTATTTCTTGGATTTTTTAACTTCATTTATGAATTTCACTTATGTATGCAGATGTGAGCTGTATGTGACTCAAATGCTCCTTCAAAGGCAACAGAAATGAAGTGAAGTCTACCTATTTGACTTTAAAGTAGTTTTTCCAAAATGCAGTGGTAAGCAATATTAAATATGTTAGAGATATTATGGGGGCTGGCCCAGTGGTGTAGTGGTTAAGTTCATGCACTCTGCTTCGGCAGCCAGGGGTTTGCCCATTTGGATCCTGGGCATGGACCCACACACTACTCATCCAGCCATGCTGTGGCGACATCCCACACAGAACAACTAGAAGGACTTACAGCTAGGATAGACAACTATGTGCTGGGGCTTTGGGGAGAACAAAAATAAAAAAGAGGAAGATTGGCAACAAATGTTAGCTCAGGGCCAATCTTCCTCACCAACCCCCCCAAAAAAGGAAAATCATTCCTTTAAAAAAAAAACATTATGAAAACCTGAGGAATATCACATAAGCTTTTATTTTGCAATAAAATGGGAATATAATATACGATCTTCCCTAGGTATCTATGCGGGATTGATTCCAGGATCCTAGAGGATGCTCAAGTCCCTTATATGAGATGGCATAGTATTTGCATATAATCTGTGTGCACCCTCTGGTATACTTTAAATCATCTCTAGATGACTTATTGTACCTAATACAATGTAAATGCTATGTAAATAGTTGTTATACTGTATTGTTTAGGGAATAAAGACAAAGAAAAAAGGTCTGCACATGTTCAGTACAGATGCAGCCATCGTACGCCTTTAGATTCAAGGTTGGTCAAATCCAAGGATGTGGAACCTCTGGACAGGGAGGGCCCACTGTGTGTGTAAGACAGAATGATAGAATTTAGCTTGTTTCATAATTCACTTTTGCAGTAGAAAATAAAATGATGTTTAAACAAACACAGAGAATATGCTAATGAAGAATGATTCTGTGGTCTTTTCAAATTTATGATTTCTATGTCTTTCATCCATTAATGTTTCACTATAGATATTTGCTTTACAAATGGACTTCTCTCATGTGTCATCAATGAAACACAATTTCTCTAATTATGGTGATATTTCTACATGCATTTGGGCTTTAGACATGGAATAGGATTGAGAGATAGAGGACAGGAAGTAAGTGAAGTGGGAATGTTTTAGTTAAGTGATTAATGAGGTCTATAAATCTATTAAAAATTCTGTGGACTAAAAAACCTCAAAATCCTTAGTCTAACACACATTTATATTGTAATTTATAGTAAATATTGAACTTTACTAAGTAATTTTGAGCAAATTGATGACAGGAACTGTGTATGTTTTATTTTTATAAAATCAGTGTTTAGTGTATTAAGACTTATCTCTCTTCCTTTGAAAAATATTATTTAATAAATTCCATTATATAAGCTTTCATACTATTTTAATGTCAAAAAATCAATTCTGGGGCAGGACCGGTTGCATAGTGGTTATGTTCACATGCTCCACTTCAATGGCCCAGGATTCTCAGGTTCTGATCCTGGGCTCAGACCTACATACTGCTTGTCAAGTCATGCTGTGGCAGCATCTCATATACAAAAAATAGAGGAAAATCGGGACAGATGTTAGCTCAGGGCCAATCTTCCACACCAAAAAAAAAAAAAAAAAAATTCTGTGATTGCTTTGTGGCCATTTGTTTTCTGGCATATAATGAAGTCTTTTTATACCATTTCTGTAATGAGTGTCATGCAAACACATAGGTGTAGGGATACACACACACACACTTACTGTGTTATAAATATTTTAAATTTTCTGTATGTTATGATGTTTTGACATCTTAAAAATCCTTTCTGGCTGAGGAGAGACTGCTCCTCCCCAAGCTAGCCAATTCTTACAGACAGCAAAATGTCCAACCAGGAAGATGCCTTTGGTATGCAACCTAACCAATACAGAACCATACTTCCCCTATCTGGTCCTTGCACCCAGGAGGTAATATTCCTCTGCCTTAATCACCCCAGGGTGAGGTGCCAAATAACTAGGGACCAGCCCTATAGCCCAAAGCTCTCCAAAGTTATTCAGACTAGCCAACCCTAAACCATTTACCCTGCCCTGCCTGCGTGGTAAGCCATGCCTCCTTGTTTTTAGGACCCGTGAGTACAATAAACTGATTTTTCCTGTGCCTCTCCTAATCTCCTCTTATGACTGCATCTAACTGACTATTTCATAAAAGAATACAAAACACTTGCTCGCGTTGTTTTTTCCTGATGTAAGTTCGATGGATATGCAGAATGAAATCATTTATCTCATAAAAGAAAAGCTTCATTTGGGAAACCTTCAATCCCAAAACACAGTTATTACAGAAATTACTATTTGATTTTCCTAGAACCCAATTGGGAGCATGGTGTTATGACTCTGACGAACCATGAGTGCTATATTTCTAGCATCAATTGTCCATATTGTTTTCTAATTTCCAAATCATGATGCCAAATAATTAGCAGGAACAACTAAAATCAACAAAGGAAGCATGATTATGAATAGCGCTCTGCTGTAGGACTCTGGAAAAGCGTTAATTTTTCTATTCATGATCTAATCATCTGGATAACTATTAGAAGAAACAAATCAAAGCCTGGCCACATGATGGAGCTCATGTAGAAATGATAAAGGTGCTCTCAAGTGGTAACACGAAGAAATTAGGCAAAATAATTGTGTTTCTGTTACATTCTACTGGTTCCCTCATGCATTTTGGTATGGATAGAGCCCACATAATAACATGCTCCTGTCATTTAGTTTATTGAAAAGTTATCTTCTATGGTACATACTGAAGCTTATGGGCCATGACTTGACATTATACTCATGGCTTAATTAATAAATGCACATGAATATGTAGGCTCATAAAAACATAACTTTGTTTATTAGAGCAGTGCTTCTCAAACCTTAGTCTTCCTAAGATCCATCCAAAGAACTTAGTTAAAATACAAATTTCTAGTCCTTACTCCCAGAGACCGGCTCAGTGAATCCTGTGTGGATCCCAAGTAGTTGTTTTTCTAATAAGCTCCCAGATGATACTGGGACAGTATTTCTAGTCAATACTAGAATAGTTAAAATTAATTGCTCAAAACTAGTTTTAGTGCCATATGCTAATATAGATTGTGAATCAGAAGAAAGACGTTTTGATGTATTCAATTATTCTATTCACCAATTCCTATAGACCCAGTTTTGAAAGACATTTGATATAAACAAAAGATGAAACCAAAGTGTTGAAGTGCTAACTTCCACCCATGTAAATATTTAGTATATATTACTGACCACCTACTAAGGGTTTGCACCTGTCAATGTGCACAGGGTGGTGAGATCTATGGGCTTACGCTCATATACTCAACTCGATGCCTGCATGAGCTTATGTTTTTGAAAGGGAGATATACGTTAAATGAAGAAACATAGAAATCGACATATACTTACAAATTCTGATAAGTTCTATGAAAGAAAAGTGGAGACTATGAGAAACTACTAGGTGGGACCTCTGTGAAATAAGGTAGCTCAGGAAATCTACTCAGATTAAGCTCCACATTTAAAGCCAACTTTGTATGTTGAGTAGAAGTTAGCAAAAAGAAGGGGAAACGTGAACCAGGAAGAAAGAGTATCAGGATCAAATACCACCTTGGTATGTTGACAGAAGATGAACGTGCTGAAGCATAAGAAGGAAGCCAGGCGCAGGAATAAGTATGAGTAGGGACAAGTGGATAGTGCCTTGTGTTCTAGGTTAAGGAATGTAGATTTTAATCTAAGTGCAATAGAAAGTCATTAAAGGATTTTTAATAAGTGTTAAAGATTTTCTATGCTTAAAGATCACTTTTGATGCTCTTTTTAAAATGGATAGAAGTGACTAAGAGTGGAAACTCCTTTCCATTTAGAAGTCTGGCAGAATTATCCATTTCACATACAATGGCAGTGCAACCCTTTATATCAGTTTTATCTTGCTTCCTTTAGTTAACTACAATTAACCTATCTGGAATACTCTACGCCTGCTCTTGACATATTACTATTTCCAGTAGTTATTGGATATCTTTATATTTCACTGGTGGTTATCAGTGAAAAGTACATATTTTCAGAAGGTCCTGTGACTTTTCTGCTTTCCTTCCTTAAAGACCCTTTGGTGTCAGCTCCCGGCTGGTTCATAACCCTTCCAGCAGGCCATGAAGTGGTGAGTTGTGGTTCATACCTCAAGCTTTGAGGTCATACAGCCAAAGTTCACAAGAGGGTTCATATCAAGATTCCTCTGCCAACAAGTTATTCAGCTTTAGTCTGGCGACTTAACTCTCCATCTTGATGTCATCATCTGCAAAATGGGAATTAAGCTAAGTACTGAGGACACTGTAACACAGAAAACCCTACATAAGCCTTAATTATTATCATTATATTTTTCTTATGTAAAACCAAAATAGAAACACTTTTATAGAATTTTATGCTTTATAGTTATCAAACTTCCCTGTAAATATTCTATCTAATTACAAATGCAGGTGATGATTTCCACTTAGGGAAATATTCGTTGCAAACATTAGTTACTTGTTAAGGTTAAAAACTTGATGCATCTCATTTAGTCTCAATTAAATCCAGTGCAGGTCAGCCACTGATGTATTCAAAGAGAAACAGGATGGAAAAAGTACTGATATTTGAAGGTTGTAGCTTTTTGTAATAATTTTTTTTTAAAGATTGTCACCTGAGCTAACATCTGTTGCCAATCTTCTTTTTTTTTTCTTTTCTCCTTCTCCCCAAAGCCCCCCAGTACCTAGTTGTATATTCTAGTTGTAGGTCCTTCTGGTTGTGCTGTATGGGATGCTGCCTCAGCATGGCCCGATGAGACGTGCCAGGTCCCCGTCCAGGATCCAAACGAGCGAAACCCTGGGCCGCCAAAGTAGAGCACATGAACTCAACCACTTGGCCATGGGGCGGCACCCATAATAAATTATTTAAATAGACAATTGAAAGCTGTAACAAGCAGATATCTGTAGAAACAATTGCACATTATGTAAACATAGACAAAATCTTTTAATAGTGCACAATCAAACCGAAGGTAAACCTGGTGTACCTTTCACCTGAGAGGAAATTGATCAGAAGATGGAGGAAAATAACAGCAATGATACAAAACAAGCCACAACACTGGGGAGAATGAAGTAAAATCACTTAAACATCTTTGTAGGTCAGATATTTAAGTTTTTCAAGTACATTATTTAGTATCATTGACGTGAGCTCTGAAATGTCACTCGGTGAACTGCCTCAAGACTGTTCTCATTATTTTTATTATTGTTTTGTAATGGAGAGGACAAAACTAGAGGTACTTATTATATTTTAACAAAATGTTATCTTCTAATGTAACACCCTAAGTCTTCTAAAAGCAAAAATTTTGCTGAACAAATTTACAAAGGAAATTTCATCCATTTCTAATGATTTACAAAGGAATTTCATTCTATTTCTGATACATCCCTGCCAGTCTATTACTCAACGTTAATATTCAAAACCTGAATGTTCATGCTTGTAACAGATTCATAAAAGCAATATCAACCAGGAAAACATTGATTGATTACTTTCCTTACAATAATTGCTTACAACCAGCAAAATTCTCCTGTATTATTATAAAGTAACATAATATGAACTAAGATATAGTTTAATAGAATGAAATAGGATTTGAACGGCAATTATTTAATTTCACGGGTATCTATATATGTGTGTGTATATGTACATATATAGACATATTTTAATAGTCAAATAAAGATCCATATCATAGAATAATGGATCAAATCCATTAATTTGTTCATTCAGCAAAGTATTTATTGAGCATCTATTATCTATCAAGCATTTTACTATTTGCTTGGGTTTGATAAAATTAACATACCAGACCTCATGGCACTTACTTTCTCTAGGGATGGACATATAATATATTGTTAAATTGTAGGTATACAATATATCTACTAAATATTTCAGGTAGTGAAAAATAGTATAAAGGAAAAAAAATTAAGGGAATCAAGAGCATTTGAGTGATTGTGGTTCTAGAAGAGGTAGGTAGGGAAGGACACAGAGGAGAGTCCGAAATTTGCATTTTGTTTTTAAATCAAACTGTAAAATTTAAAAATTGAAAACTTTTTCCTGGTGGGATTTATATCTCAAGCTGGTTGCCTATCTGTAGGTCGAGATAATTTAGGCAGCTAAATATTACAGAAATGAGTTGGTTATCTCCAACTCTTGATAGAACATATTTGCATAGTTGCTTAGCAAAAACTTTAAATCTAAGCTGTTTTGGACAACTGGCAATATGATTTTAAGTATGAAGATGGGCTGTGTACATGTTGGATGGCCTTCTTGTTTCTTCATCTCCTAAAAGTGGTTTTTATTTCCTCGTATCTGTATTTTTCTAATGACTGCTGAATTACATGTTCTATCTTGTTATTTGAAATCATCACATAGAGCTGCTAACAAATGTCTCAAATTTAATCCATACTGATTAAAAAAAAAAAATGGTGACTGGCCCAGTGGTGTAGTGGTTAAGTTCGCGTGCTCCACTTTAGTGGCCCAGGGTTCGCAGGTTAGGATCCCAGGCGTGGACACGGCACTACTCGTCAAGGCATGCTATGGTGGCATCCCACATAAAATAAAAGAAGATTGGCACAGACGTTAGCTCAGTGACAATCTCCCTCACAAAAAGTGAAAAAAAGGAGAGTTTGAATGAAACATAGGAACCAGGAAGACATCTGGAAAAAGAACATTCCAGGCAGAAGGGAAAGCCTGGATAGAAGCTTTGGGTGGCGATGGCCTTTGGCTGTTCTCCAAACAGCAGGATGGTCACTGCAGCTAGAACAGAGTGAGTATGGAGCAGGGCTGGAGTAAATAAAACTGGGAGGTAAATAACGGCCTGATAATTTAGGAAGGACTACAAGGCCTGTTGTGAAATTCCAGTTTTATTGAAGAGAAGTCATTGGAGGTTTTTGAGCAGAAGAATGAGTGAATCTAAACCAAGTGTTAAAAGGACATCACTGGTGGTGTGAGGAGAACTGACTTACAAGGCCCGAAAGTGGACGCAGGTAGACCAGTGAGTGAGCTGGTGATCCAGGTGAGAGATAGTGGTTTGAACAAAGATTCTAGTGGTGAGACTGTAAGAACAGGTGAGATCCTGGGATGTGGGACATATTTCGAAGAGATTTCCTGGATTTGCAATCCTTAGAACAAGGAAGCAGTCCATGATACCCCACTAATTGTCAGATGGAATCCTGATGTTTTTAGGATTCTTCATGACTTGGTTTCTGTCTCCTGGTCCAGTAAGCTTGCTTGCCATTACATGCTCACATTTTGTTTTCTTGTGATTGCTTTTTTTCCCTCTGCTTCCATATTTGTCTATTTTTAATGCTTGTGGCATCCGTTCTTTTATGCCTCCTAAACAAGCTCAAAGTCTCCATTCAGGATTCCTTTCTTCTGGGAAACTTTCTCCAAACAGCTAGGGCAAGATGAAGACCCCTTCCTGGGCGATATGAACCCTTGAAACTCTCTTTCTCTGTCTTCTCTGTCTATCTGTCTGTCTGTCTCTGTCTCTCTGACACACACACACACACACACTCACACTTCCAATGTACATATACATACATTCACACAAGCCTATACCTTACTGTCTTGCAATGTATGTTTGTGACCTTTTTTCTTCCCACTAGAACATACAGACTGTAGGCTCTTTTAGGTGAAAGACATGGTTATTTTATTTTCCATCATTAATTTCTAATTCAAGGCCAGATACATTTTAGGTGCTCAGTAAACTAATATATTGGGACTTTTTCCTTAATTTTATATTGGTTTTCTAAAAAGACATTTTATGAGGCCTAATAGAGAGTGCTTAGTATATATTAATTTCGATGACATAAATATTTCTGAAATATTGAATATTTTATGGGTTACACTTGACAACTTTACTAATGCATAGTTACTTAGAGAGAAAAACTCTTTAAGAACTGTCTGGGAAACAGGCTGATTTTTGCATCCTACAGAGTGCAGGTGTGTTTGCAATATAAGAGCTGTAGGAAGGCTCATTCTGCATAGACAAATACATTTTTCTGGCAACAAATATAAAGAACACGTATTTTTTAAAAAATTCCTTTATTTTGTTGTAAGAATTTTTGAGAATTATAAATGAGATTCACTGAACGACAAAACATGAAACTCTTTACATTGGCTTCTTTTATTTAATAATTTATAGCACTACAAATTCAGCAACTTATTAAAATAAAAGAAAAATACCCAACAAGTAAAGATATAGAGATCTTTATTTCTGAGGTATATTTGCAGACACTTTTCACATTCACTTAATAACTCCTATAGTAATGTGAAGGTATTAATGTTGCTTTTTTCCCAAAAAACACACAACACAGTATTACACCAATACAGTTCTGGAAAAATGCATTTCTTTCTACCCAGAAGTACAGGATAAAAGTATATGATGCTTCCTGTAGCTTCAACAACTCTCTTTAGGATGTCTGCCTCAAGAATTTGGATACTTTCAGAGAACATACTGTAGTAAAAGGAGAGGATATTTTCATACATAGCAGTGGGAAAAGCACAAAGTTCTCATTAAGTGCTGTGAAAACTGTGGTGGCGATTTTGGGGTATTCTGCTATTGAATTAAAATAAAACTCCTTCAAGATCATTTTCTACCTTACAGAGTATGTGCTCCACAGCAATGTGGGATCTAGTAAATATACAAGACACACATAGTCCTTCAAAAATAGCCATCTATTGAGATATAATCTACAGAACACATTCCACACAACTAGCAATTCAAGTTCATAAAGGGGTGAAAGATAGTCAAAAAGAAAGATAATCTTCTATGACACAGAAATATCAAAAAAATCCCTTGTCAAAGATTTTATTTAACTCAGTTAATGAGGGATTCAGGGAGATGTTGTAAAACAGAACTCAAAATACCATACTTCTATACTCAGGTAAAGAATATTTCTGAAAGAAAGTTACAAATAAATGCAAAGCTATCAAAAGTGATTAGTGTTCACAGAACAGCAATCACGTGCATTCCGCTAGACAAAATTTGAATTTCTGTGGGCAATAATTGTTACAGTATGAGATTTTTGTTTTGTTTTGTTTTTTGCAAGTTAGTTGTAATAGCTCGAAGGTAATGAAAATGAAAAACAAAACATAGAATCAGATAACCCTGAAGGGTGTGCTCTAAACAATACGTAGTTTTCTTGAAGACATCTAATATATTTTGGTTCTTTTAGTTCTTTCACAGCAGACTTGTCCTCATGAACTAGGTACAGTAATTTGATGCACAAGCTCAGAGTATGCAGAGTAAATGAAAAATACCTCTCATATATAGTCTGAATTTAAATTATTGTGCCATACTATTTTAGACGATAGCCTTTTTTCCTTAGTGGTTAATCATCTTATATTCAGAAATTATTTTCATTTTCATAGATTCTCAATTCTACTCCTTCTGGACCTTATGCTAGAAAAGTACAAGAAATAAGGCACGTCAATATATGAACTTTAATTCAGATTGTTTCTAGATTTAATCATGAGATTCATATTTAAGCAACAAAGGAAACCCTTCATAGGCTTTAGAAAGATAGGCATTTTAATTATTGAAAAATAGGGGGATAAAGATTCTCCTAATTCCAAGGGAAAAAGAAGAAACGAATGAGAAACTGAAAGGAGGCCATTGAATAATTGTGGGAATTGACTTGGAGGAGAGGTAGTCATGGCAGGGGTCTATAGTTGTGCCTCTCTCTCTATTATCTGTGCTTTGATGTCTAGGAATTCTTGTTAAGTACCCTTCCAAAATGAAACCTCAGTAAGCATTCTAGAATAGACTTGAATGCGTCTTTGACATCAGTGTACCACGGAAACACTACTGGCGTAGTTGCCCCTACATTTTCTTATGCTTTAAAAGGTTTAAGTATTATAGAAACAGCATGTACTTTTGCACACAGCCTAGCACACTATTTGGTACTAAATATTTTCATAAATACGTGTTCCAGGAATATATTACAATTTTATGGATTTATAAAAAAGGATGCTGTTCGTTTGTTTCAGACTACAGTTATTAAAGTATGTCTAGGAACATAAATTACACCTTTTATTTGAAGATTCTCCTGTTTAATCTCTTTTAGGTTAGCAGGATAAAATTTCTAAACCAGGTTGCAGAATCTGGCACAATATTAAAGTGACATGGATTTTGAGTTTTAACCTGCACTTGGATTTTCGTTCATGGAATTCAACCTGGGCTCTTAAATTGTCATCTTTTCCTTGTAACTTAGTGTAACACTATATGCATGGAGTTCTAGAGGAAATAAGCTTGACTGGCTTTTTTTTTTTCTCATTAAAAAAATAATAGATGTGACCCTGTAAAGAATTCCACAACGAAGAAATAAAGCATTTTAATGGAATAAATAGAAACATAACTTTTCTCTGCTTTGAATATTTTATTCTACAAATCAATATATATGATTTCTCCTATCTTAAGACAAGGAGGAGATGTTTCTTGTGCGTTCATAAATATTTGTGAGAATTCAAAGATATACATTTGAATTTTGAAATTATGAAAAATTATGAAAAAAGTTAGTAAGATAAAATATTTGTGTCATTTATTCAAGACTCTTCTATTTCTGGCTTTTGATAAATAATAGTTCACTGAGCACATACATTTGTATCTCTATTTTTCATAAAATTTATTAAAAAGAAAATATCAGATAGGCAGGTGTTAGGAGATAAGTGGCACAAAGAATTTAATAAATTGCTGGAAGACGTAAGTTAGAGGAAATTTCGCTGATACTGACAGAGTTCAGTTCAGGAACTGTACCAAGAAGGATTTAGGGAGCCATTTGCAATAGGCAATTACAGAGAGTGGAAACGAAAACAAGACCAAAAATGAAGATAATGGAAAAGAAGAAATTTGTATTGGCAATCAGGATCACCATCATTATTCACTTGCTTCCTCTTTTCCATTTGAAGATTAGTAGATGAGTAAATTTTTCACTTAGTATTTGAGCAAATTGGTAAATTTGTAAATCTGTGAATTAGTAAGTTTGTCAACTAAGAATGTGTACATTGATAAATTAGTAATTTTGTAAATGTTAAGTTGTAAATTTGTAAGTTAGTAAGTATAAATTAGTAAATTGATAAATTTATAAATTCATCTCTGCTTGAAGATTAGTACATTTGACCCCATAAAAAAATGAGAGACATAAAATTCTAGATTCTGCCACTCAGGGAGAAGAGAAGAGAATTAATTATGTTTCGAATTTGGGAGAATTCCATCTCACTTCCCGTACCATACTCCTGCACTCTAAAGAAGCCAGCGCCGCAAACCCACTGTCCAGAGTTCCCCATTCAAATGAGTAGCCAACAATGGCCCATGGTGTTAAACCGAACCCTTAAATCAGAGATATGAAGTACAATCACAGATTACTAGGTAGGAGAATAACCCCAGTGGACACATAGATAATTTAGAGAGAACTTTAAAAATTCAACAAAAGTAAAAATCATGATCACATTTAAAGAGCTACAATAAAAGTGCTTCAAAGAATAATTTTAAAAATCTCTGAAGTTTAAAACTAACAAGTAAAGACACTAAAACTCCCAAGCTTCTAGTATTCAGAGAACAATGAGGGAAGGACATAAGTAAGAAAACAAAAGAAGAAAAAAAATCTCTAAAGCTGTAAAAGGACACAAACTTTCATAAGCAAACTTGAAAGAGTCTTCTAAAAGTACCAACCAAGAGGAAGAAAAATGAACAGGTTCTTTGAAAAATTTTCATTATGAAGAATTAAAATAAAATTTTAATTAGCATCACACATAATGGTGAGAAACTAGATACTTTCTCCTTAATATCAGGAATGAGGCAAGAATATCCTGTATCTCACTACTCCTATTAACATCTCTGAGCCTAGAGTAGTTGCTTTGGCTCCTGCCATTGTATCTGCATTCTATACAATTGAGAGGAAGAAAGAATAGGAAACACACTTTCAAGTTTTTTAAGGTCATGACTGGAAGTGTCACGCATCCTCTCTGCTCTCATTCTGAGAGAACGTAGTCACACTGAAAGGGAAGCTGGGAAATGCAATCTTTACCAGGATGGCCATGTGTGTAGGTAAACTCTGTGGCGTGAAGGAGGCCAAAACAACATAAACAGTCAGCTAAAAATCCCTGTCATGCATGGAAATCGACCCCCTTTTCTCTTTTGTGGGAAAATCTTAGGTTTAATTGATCAAACATTTTGCCTCCAAAGTTGTGATCCCAAAATTTCTGCTACATGGTTCTTGGGACAAGAAAAATATTTGCCTTTGCTCCAGGGTCTGTCTTCAATGGGAGCTTGCAGGTGAGCATTCAGATTTGGCATGATTTTCTACCGGATGCAGTGGGCAAATATTTCACATTTGGATGTGATATCGTTGGTCTTCTTGGGCCAAAATAAACAAAACAAAATAAACAGAAATGTGTCCATAGGAGGTCTTGGGCTCTTTCCCTCCTCAAAAGGCCAAATGGAATGTGCAATTAATGTTTTTTGAAATGGGGAAACCATCAGCAGTTGCCACTGCCCTCACCATAGGTAGCACACAATCTGATGCTGTATTATTTTAACCAAGTGTGTCAGTCAAGGTCTTAAAGATAAGCAGCAGAAGCTGTCTACCTTAAACAAAAGCAAAGTTAATAACAAGAACAGAATAATTACACAGATATTGGAGGTTTATAGAATGGACGGCTGCACTAGGAGATGAACAAATGCTGAGGCTGCTCTGAAAGCTTTAGAGCCCAGAATAGCTAATACTGCCACAAGAGTCAGATTTGCAGCCAGACGTCCAAATTCCTGTCATTACGACAGTCTTTGTGTCACTGGTTCAATAGTAAAACATTAACTCTGAGGCTGACCTGGTGGCGTAGCGGTTAAGTTAATGTGCTCTGCCCTAGCAGCCCCGGGTTCGCAGGTTCAGATCCCCAGTGTGGACATACACACTGCTCATCAAGTCAGGCTGTGGCGGCATCCCATATACAAAGTAAAGGAAGATTGGCACAGACGTTAGTTCAGGGCCAATCTTCTTCACCAAAACAAACAAAACAAATAGCATTAACTCAATTCAGGCATCCTCTACAGGAAACATAGAGGAAGTATTTGGCCCATTGACTTTGCCCTTTTGTAAAGACTTGAGAACTTCCCTCAAAGAGACACGTAGTGGTAACAATAAAAAGGTCTTTAAATGAAGATAGTGAAAACAAGTCAACTATTCACTATATCATTGTGGTTTATGCTAAACTCAGGACCAAAATTGCAATTTCCCTGGAGGAAATATTTGTCCTCTCTCCTTGGAAAACTCGGGCTTTCTAACTTAAGATCTAGATTTTTCCAGAGTCACAAATTTGACCAACACATAAAGCTTTCTAGCATATTTGCTATAGGACAATATCCCACATCCCAGTAATTCCTAAGTGATCCTGAATCACTTCTTTATCTAAAATGAGAAAGCATTCTCTGCTAAGCCTCAGTCCATAATGGAAGCTTTCTAATGCCACTACCATCACTGCCATGTTTTGCCCAGCTTGGCACCAAATAATCATGTGATGAATAAGGTCACTGTACTCTTTGGATAGCACTGTATATAAGTTCCCCAAAGTTGTCTGCGAAAATTGTACATGAGAATTTTTTTTTTTTAAAGATTGGCACCTGAGCTAACAACTTGCTAATCTCTCTCTTTTTTTTTTTTTTGCTTTTTCTCTCCCCAAATCCCCCCCGGTAGATAGTTGTATACTTTTAGTTGTGGGTCATTCTAGTTGTGGTGTGTGGGATACCACCTCAAGATGGCCTGATGAATGGTGCCATGTCCGTGCCCAGGATCTGAACCGGCGAAACCCTGGGCCGCCTAAGCAGAGCATGCAAACTTAACCACTCGGCCACGGGGCTGACCCCATACATAAGAATTTTTATAAACATCCTTCTAGTTTCCTTTGCTCTTTTAAATATGTAATTCCTAAGTTCCAACAACTGGTATGCACTTGGAAAAAGAAGGAATATTGCTGGTCAAAGGTCCTGTACTGTATAAGATTCCAAGCCCTTGAATCACCATTCAGATACCACCTAGCCCTTATTTACAAGGTTTTTTTTTTTTTTTTTTAAAGATTTTATTTTTTCCTTTTTCTCCCCAAAGGCCCCCGGTACATAGTTGTGTATTCTTCGTTGTGGGTTCTTCTAGTTGTCGCATGTGGGATGCTGCCTCAGCGTGGTCTGATGAGCAGTGCCATGTCTGCGCCCAGGATTCGAACTAACGAAACACTGGGCCGCCTGCAGCGGAGCGCGCGAACTTAACCACTCGGCCACGGGCCCAGCCCTTTACAAGGTTTTTTTAAAGTATGTTTTATCTTTTTTTGTGTGTGTGAGGAAGCTTGGCCTTGAGCTAACATCTGTTTCCAATCCTCCTCTTTTTTTTTCTTTTTTCTCCCCAAAGTCCCAGTACATAGTTGTATACCCTAGTCGTAGGTCATTCTAGCTCTTCTATGTGGGACGCTGTCACAGCATGGCTTGATGAGTGGTGCATAGGTCCGCCCCCAGGATCTAAACCTGAGAATCCAGGGCCGCTGAAGCAAAGCACGGAACTGAATCACTCAGCCATGGTGCTGCCACCCCCGCCAATGTTTGTGAAGGTATGTATTAATCTTATATTTTAGCTTTGATTTTTATTCCTATGGGTTAGTTCTTCATAAATCTGTTATAGTATATGTCTACTTCCAACAAATTCTTTAATTTCATAAAATTTATGCTTTGGAGATGTGACTAGTTAGCATAAGGAAAGACCTTATCTTTTAATGTTCACTCGTTTTACTGTATATTATACAGATTTATTGAGCTTAGCAGACATGGTATAGGTCAATGGGCAACTTATTTCCTGTATCAAGCTGACATGTATGAAAACAATCCCCAAATTTCAGAGACCTAACCTATGAGATGCTTATTTTTTAGCTCACGTAGCATCGTGATGGGTGATCTTCCATGCAATGATTTCAGCATCCTAGCTCCTCGCCTCTGTGGCTCTGCCATGTCCTAAATGTCAGTGTTCTCTGCTGGCTCTCCATCACCTTGAGGGGAGATGGGATGAAGGACTGTGGAGGATCACATGGGGGGTTCTCATGGGCCTGGGTAGGAATTGGCAAACACTATCCCCATCCTTTTTGTCAACTGAAACTCAGCCACATAGCCATACCTAACTGCAAAGGAGGCAGGGCGACATAGTCTAGCTGTAAAATAACCTTTCAGGAGGGAAGAGAAAAAGAGTTTGGTAAATAAACTAGCCAGTCTCTGCCACAGTCGTCTAGACAGACCAGCACTTCAGAGACTTTCTGTCAATGCTCCTGGAAAGTTTAATCAAAAACTGTTACGCTATCTCGACAACAAGCACCTCCAGATAATTAATTTTTAAAACTACCCTTTTAAACAGTGCTCTGCATTACCAAGGGCTCCTATTGTCAAGCAGATAAAGTGCCTCACAATAAATATATACTATCTTCTCTTTGAACCTTTATCCATAGGCATCTTGTGATACCAATTTCTCAAATCCGACTCTGAAAGTCCTGGCTCTTTCGACAGCAATTGAGGGCAACGTGAAGAGAGCACTGTTTTAATGCACTTCCCCCAAATGTGGTACTTCACCAATATCTAAATAGGGTCTGATTTATCCTACTCTATCCCTACAGAGAAAGTATTTGGCTTAAAGGGCACAGAGCTGTCTGCATTAATTGGTAATTCTTTAATAACAATCATTTAAATTATTTCTTTAAGACACTACACCCTCCAGGACTGTTCTTAATATTATCCGGGGTGATATTCTGTACGCTTCCAGATATTCTCATGCTACATTACATCCAGGGACAAGAGATTCAAATTCCTCAGCCTCTCCTTCCACTTCTCTGCCCCGAGGGGGTACTCCAATTAAATATGTTGTGATTTAATTTGGGGAAGCCTGCTGGGATAATGCTAACTTTAGAAGAGGGTTGTGCGTGTGTGTGCGTGTGTGGTGTGTGCTTGGGGTGGCTAGAGACGGAGCCTTTAGTTTTACTTCACAAAACATAAGTAGGAATAATGCCGAAATGTCATCTTCAGCATAGTGTTTACTCTATCAAGTAAAATTTTTAAGTATGTTACAGTTGGTCAGTATCCATCCATTGACTCTCGTATATCTTCTTCTTCTGGCCATAATGTCTCCACTGTAAACTGGCACATACTTTACAGTGACAATTTCTTTAGAAGTCTCCAGCCTCTTGGTCATATAGCCAATATATAGATGAATCCATAAAAAAACAAACAATTACGATTATTTGTAATTATTTATAGCACGAAACACCAAGACGGTACTTTTTTCTTTCATTTCATCCTATATGTCTCTAATCCCCTGAAAGTGAGAATTTCAGCCTTGATTGACATGAACCTAGAAATGTGGGAGCCAGAATCACTATAGTATTTTTTCTTTTAAAGATTTTATTTTTTTCCTATTTCTC
The DNA here is from genome assembly GCF_021613505.1 of Equus quagga. Taxonomy (NCBI): domain Eukaryota; kingdom Metazoa; phylum Chordata; class Mammalia; order Perissodactyla; family Equidae; genus Equus; species Equus quagga. Next base: position 49,371,083 of record NC_060278.1, read on the forward strand.
CCCAAAGCCTCCCGGTAGATAGTTGTATATTCTTTGTTGTGGGTCCATCTAGTTGTGGAATGTGGGACGCTCCCTCAGTGTGGTTTGATGAGCAGTGCCATGTCCGCACCCAGGATACGAACCAAGGAAACACTGGGCCGCCTGCAGTGGAAAGCGCGAACTTAACCACTCGGCCATGGGGCCAGCCCCTAACCCAACATCTTTCCCAGTCTTCCTCAGGCGGCACTCAAACTTTGGGAGGTTTCTCTTCTTCACCAGTTTTTATGCACGTGCTCGCTTTCCCCAAAATAATAATAAATTAAGGGTGATCTCGATTGCTTCCATTCAGAATTTTTTTAACAGCTTAACAATTTAAGTCCAAAAGCCTTTTTTCCTGGGTTTCTTGAGGCAGGCAAATGGGGCTTTCATGTGCTGCGATGAATCACGTTGGTGCCCGAGCACGCAGAATCTTAGTGGTGTCGTTTTGGTTACATGAATTACTCTTTTATTTCTCTTCTAACGACCTTGTATAGATCTCCTTTCTTTCTTTTCTCCTCCTTCATATGCAACAGTTCCTGTAATTTAAAGAAATAAGATGAAGTGTTTTGCTCTCATAATCAGCATTTTTGCTAAATTATTCCACCTTGAGTAGATCCAGTATTTAAACATCCTCTAATCTTGCTCATTTTCTGTCATTCCCAACAAAGTCACTAATATTAAAACAGAAGAGAAAAACTCTTCCTCTCTTTAACATGTGACTATAACTTGATGAGATCATTTCTTTTGGTTACAATATTCACAAATGTGAGCAAAAGAATATTCAAGAATATAATTTCCATTAATGAAGCAGTATTTGTCTTAATTTTGCAAACATGTATTGAGCCCCAACTCTGAAATACAGAGTTCCTAGTGCTGGAATACACTAGTGAACAAAATAGGTAAAAATGCCTGTCTTTATAGTGCTTTCATTCTAATGGAGTGAGACAAACAGTAAACATAATAGATATGTAAATTTTATCGCACGCAATTTGAAAAACTCCATTTCACTCCTCCGGATTCTATTGACTGTTTTTTTCCTTCCTAAAGCACCTTTATTTCCAGATCTTCTGTTGTCTGGGGCCAACCCCTCCTTTGCTCTGGAATTTCTGGACTCTTCCTATCTATTTTTGAGGAAGATTAGCCCTGAGCTAACATCCACCACCAATCCTCCTCTTTTTGCTGAGGAAGATTGGCCCTGAGCTAACATCTGTGCCTATCTTCCTCTACTTTATATGTGGGACACCTGTCACAACATGGCTTGATGAACATTGTGTAGGTCCATGCCCAGGATCTGAACCAGTGAACCCCAGGCCGCTGAAGCAAAGTGTGCAAACTTAACCGCTATGCCACAGGACCAGCCCCTGGACTCCCCCTTTTGAGGGCTACCATTTCCACGGCTGAAGCTGCTTACCCAGTGTTTCTAGTTACTCTCACCACTTAAGGTCTTCAATAAAATTTATGGCATCCCATCCGGCCACCGAAAGGAGAAACTAATTCAACATTAGATCTAGTTAATTTATTTATTTAACAAATGCTTTTTTGAACACTTACATCTGGCCAGACAGTATACCAGTTCCATCAGATACATCAGTGAATCAAGATCTCTGCCCTCATGGAGCTAACAATCTAGGAAGAGTCAGAGAACCAACAATAAAGTATTTTAGAAGGTGGCAAGTACAACAGCAAAAAAAGAAAAAGTGAAACAGGACAAGGAGGGTTGAGAGAGCTGGTTACAATTAGGAGTAGAGTGGTTACAATTTTAAAGAAAGGAGCGAGGACAGGCTTCAATGAGGAGGGAGCAATTGAGAAAAGATTTGGGGGAGGGTTGGAGCAGGATCAGTGAGGGAGGAACAGATAGAATGAAGACAAAGAAGTCATTAGGATCAGCTCTTGTTGGATACAGGAAGAATCTGGGCTTTTAGCCTAAGTGAAATGAGGAATTGTTGCAAGATTTTGAGCAGAAGAGTGATATGGTATGAAAGAATGTGTGTGCACATGTGTATACATATACATACATACAATTGGTACATAAGACTGCTGGGGAAATAACTCACATCTCCCTGACTGAGGCCTTAACCCTCCTTTCATCTGTTCACTTGGATTCCAAACATTGTTGGAAGCATGGCGGGCAAGAATTCACATGTGCAATTTACTCTCTGTCCTGGCTACTGTTCTTCATAGTTGCCTGATTTCTACGGCTCACAGCCTCACTTCAATGCTACCTATATCAGGCAACTGGGCTGTTCTACTCTCCTTTGTTCAGAAGCAAGGACATGCCTTGATGGCTGACATTATTGAAACGTCTACTTATGTAGTCCTGCCATTTTAATTAAAAAAAACAACAACAAAAAATAAGTTGTGTGGCAGATTACACTTGAGCTGCCCATGGAGTGGTGTGGAATTGCCCTTGACTTCAAAATTTATAATCTCTCTGGCAAGACCTGGACATAATGTCACCTTCTCAGGTCTGTTCTTTGGAATATGAGTCCTTGTCATCGTTGTGTGGATCTCTGGTGACACAGATCTTTTATCAAACACACAGCTTTCTCTTTCCCAGGGTGAATGGGTAGTGCCAAGGGGCTATGTCTGGGAGTTCAACTACAGATTCATGCTGTACCCAGCACCATTCACTCTGACCTCAGGTCCTGTAGCTATGCTTTCCTCTCTTGACTTATTTCCAACTTCTAGTCATCTTTTCCTTTAGTGTACTCATTTTCCTCCCTTAAAAGCTAGCATCCATCAAGATTCCCAGAACATCGGCATATAAGAAATTCAAGCATAGATGGATTTCATGCACATTCCAATGTGTATGACAGGATGCATATAAAAATTTATGATGGATGAATATACACTGGATATGACTATTTAACACAACAACTGGCATATCTAGATAATCCAGCTATTACATTTACTACATTAAAGAAGTACTGTTCAAAATAGGAACGAATTGCCTCAAAATATAATGAACTGTTATTCACTTGATGTGTTGTAGATATAATGACCGTTGCTAGGAATACTCTGGAGGAAATTTCTGAATTTGTTTGGAATGACTGCTACCAAACCGAAGTGTCCATTAGCCTTTTCATTCAAGGAAAATAATTGGTTAAAAAGGCTGTAGCTCTTAGGATCCAGGACCTCTAAATTCTGGAGGTCAAGGTATAATAAAAGGCCAACAGCAGAACAAACATTAAGGGAGTAAGGAAGGAATAGTTCTGACTTGTCATTTTCTCACCTGGAAACTAAGGGTGGAACTTGATTATAGTCAGGCCAGATCTCAAACAGGAAGTCAGAAACTTAAAGATCAGACATTGAAGTAGGTGGTCAGCAACTGTAATAGGCAAAGAGGAATGTAAAGGGGAAGTTAATCATGATACCAAGGTCAAGGAGACCACTGCATCAAGACAATACTCTGCCCCAATAACAGCTTCTCTTTTACTCTGTCTTTTGGGAAAGAAAATTTTCCCAAGGCATGACTGTCTTAGAGCTTACAAGTGAGAATAGAAACAGGTGAATGCATGAATGGGACTGGTTAGGGTACAGAGATGGTGGCACTCAAGGCAGGTCCTGTAGCTGATTATCAATTCTGGGCTCTTTACCCACCAACCCCTCCCCCTCTCCTCCATCACATACATACACGCACACACAAACAAACATGCACACTCCTCCACATCGTTGTTAAAGAAAACTGCATAAGTATTTTGGTTAGAAAAGCTCTTGGATGAGGAAGTATTTTGTGTACCTTCTCAAATTTATTATTGTGACCTTGATTATTTTGGCAACTCTATAGAGCTATATCTATACGGACAGCGACTATTTAAGTATTAATATGCATATGTTAGAATTGTGAAAACATACTGTAAGTTATAAATCGCCTTTAGAACATTTCAAGAAATTTCCTGAGCTTAATGCAGCACAGATTTACAAAGTGCAATGTTATAATCCTGAACCAGGACTGAAAGCCATTAGAATTGAGTGGATTTGAAATTTTGCATTTTGTTTATAGGGTGGCTATTATTTTAACTTCTTTTCATGATGATAAGGAGGACACATAAACTTATCTGCAGGAAACAGGCTGCTCATTTCAAAATTCCTTCTCACGTCCCACAGTGCAATCATCTAAAGCCAAGATGCAGTTATGCAGAACACAGATGAAGTTTCGCCCCATATTACAAATGCATTCATTTAAGCATGTTCTGCAGGAGACCATTGGAAGATAAAACTATTATCCTTCCTACTATGAGCATCGAAATTTTATTTTTTCACTTAACTCGATAGAATAATATGAAATTCAATTGTGACAGAGATTGCTATTAAAAATTTTAACCTATTTTCTTTTTTGATGGACTATGAATCTCTAGCAGAAGTATCTTGAAAAGCGAGCTCAAGGTCAAAACACTCGGGGTGGAGAAATAAAGAGAGAGGGATGGAGGAGAAACAGGAGCGATCAATTTTAATGTCTAATGGGATGAACTCAGTTAAATTGTAAGCAAAGAAATACAGTAGCATCAGTGTTGGAAAGTATTTTTAAGCAGATTCTATACAAAATATATAAAACACTAAAAAGGCAGAAGTCTACTGAAAAAATATTTGTTTTTCATCGACAAGGAGGTAGCTCTTATCTTCGTTATTTCCCTCCTGATGACTCCGAGTTAGATTGTTCAGGTAAAGCCTTGTATTGATTTGTTTAACTTTTAGGAGTTCGCATCTGGGCACAAGACCAAAACAGAAATGGAAAAAGTTACGCTGATGAAAGTTCTCAAGCAAAATCACAGGGAAAAAATATAGCTTGAGTGATGTATCTGTAGTTTTTGAAAAGAAACCTTTTCCAGTGGAAGAAACACAGAAGCAAAGATAGAGATATCTTTAAAAATTAATGTTTTATGATTCACCATGGATTTATTATCTCAGGCTTTGTCTTTACTCATTTTTCAGATCAAAGGCTTCCCACTATCCAGATTGGGTTTAGCACTCAATTGTGCGTAGAGCAGATAACAAAGAATAATTGCTAAAATAATTGTTTGAAGAACTTATAGTCTATTGCCTGATACATAATAAGCCTGTAAGACATATTTGCTAAATAAATGAAAGTGAAAAAGGTCTATATATATGATGGAAATAAGTTGAATTTGAAAATGGATCTTTGTGGGTGGCATCCAAATTAATAATTAATTAATTAGAGAAAAAATAAAAGAAGAATTATGTAAAGTCACTTTTCTGACTATCTGTTTCTCTGTGAACTAGAGAAATGTCACCAAAAATAAACAAATACAAACTATATGTGATTATACTGTAGATGGGGTTGGAATCCGGCAAGCAGATCTTAATTGTGTTCTCGTTGGGTAATATTTGAGGTCTACATACATGTTTACTACCCTAAATTTTCTCTCCTCTTTTCAAATGAACTTCTTAGATTAAGAGTTTATCCTTTCAACTCATTCATTCATCAACTCATGAAAATCTAGTGCCAGCACCATATTGCATGCAACACGGTATGCCTGTGGTCACCAATGGCCTCCTAAATGCAAATCCAATGAATACACCTTCCTTCTGAATTTTTCTGATTTCTTTTGTGAATTAGTCTTTTTCCACGATGCCACTGGATGTTCATCCTTTGTGTTTCCCTGATATTTTACTACATGCTGGTCTCTGGACTCAGAGATTGCTTCTTTTGCTTTACACGATTCTTTGGTGAATTCATTTATAATCATGGTTTACGCCGCTGCCAAAATACTAAGGGCTCTCAAACCTATAACTTATATTTAAGAGTCATCTTTGTCTGCTTAACATTTCTAACTGATGATCTCAAAATCGCTTCACACTTGTTAAGTCCAAAACCAATTAATGTATTAGGTGTTGATACACTCCATGGAGTTAATGAATTGTGGATAATAGAAATGTAGATCCAATGAATTTAAACCATTCATTTGAAGAATTTGAAAGTAAAAGTTGAGAAAATACAATAATAGTTGGAAAAAATTAGCTGTGGTTCATCGGAGTTTGTTTTTATTCGTGTATATTATTATAAACAAGTATTCTAATTTATTAATTAAAGAAATACATTACTACAGAGCAGGCTGTAATAGCAATGTTTTTTCAAGGTCACAGACAAAGCTACATACTTATCTGAAGACTTTCTGGACATCATGAAACCAGGGTAAGAGGACTTTGATTATCTTAGTGGCAACTGGAATACACTTTATTTTTAAATTTGATGCATGTCCACTGTGAATAAATACAAATTTTCTCTTTCATTTTTGATTCTCCTCCTGTTTTTCTGCCTAAAATGTTGGCATCATCATCCAGTCATCCAGTCGTTCCTCAAATCATAAGAATCAACTTGGTATCTTAAACACGTCTCAACCGACCATCACATTTACTGTCGAATCTCTCTTTTACCATCCTCATTGCCCTGTCTTAGTTTAGAGCCTCTTCTCACTCGGATTGTTGCCACAGCCTCCTCGCTGTTGGACCTAATCACAATTTAAACAAAATTATGCCTCTGCTTTAAATATTTAAAAAATTGCAGATTTATTTTATAAATAAAATAAGATAAAATTCATGCTTCTTAACAAAGCATATAAAACTCTCAAAGAACTGGCACTTTTCTGGTATAATTTTCTCCAGTTGCTTACTCTCAAATGTTATGCTCCAGCTATGTGAAACTAAGTAGTCCTTCAAGTACAATGTGCTGTGTCATACCTCTGTGCCCTGAACCACAATACTGCCTGTGATAGCATTTCCTCTCTTCTTCACCTGGCTGCTTCCTGGCTAGATTTTAACATTCAGTTCAGGGGCCAGCCTGATGGCATAGTGGTTAAGTTCATGCACTCCGCTTCAGCAGCCTGGGGTTCATGGGTTTGGATCCCAGGCATGGACCTATGCATGGCTCATCAAGTCAGGCTGTGGCAGCATCCCGTATACAAAATAGAGGAAGATTAGCACAGATGTTAGCTCAGCACCAATCTTCCTCAAGCAAAAAGAGGAAGATTGGCAACAGATGTTAGCTCAGGGGCGCTCTTCCTCACACACATACGCACACAAATTCAGTTCAAGTGTCACATATTCTGTAAGTCCTTTACTAAATCCAGCTCCACCTCATCACAGTCTTTCATTCATATTGAGTCAGGTGCACTTCCAATGTAGCACAATTGCAGTTTCTGAGTATCTCTGTCAGATACAAATTTTATTATGTATATATTATCTTCCCATATTTCTCTTTGCCTGATAAGAATGCTCACTCCTAGAAAACAAGAGTTAATGAAATTTTATTTCTTTTTAAATACGTAGTTCATTAGTTTTATTTACTTAGAATATTCCCTGTTATATGGTAGATACTCAAAAACTATTTAATTGGATTGAATTGTACTGTATAATATTGGAGAAACCAAGAGGCGGGGAGAAAACTTCTACGTATGACCTATCTTGATTGCCTCAAAAATATTATGAGACATCACTGTGTAATCATTAAGAATAGACTATGTAGGGGTTGGGCCCATGGCATCGTGGTCAAGTTTGCAAGCTCCGCTTCTGTGGCCCAGGGTTTTGCTGGTTGAGATCCTGGGAGTGGACATGGCACTGCTCATCAGGCCATGTTGAGGCAGCATCCCACATGCCACAACTAGAGGGACCCACAACTAGAATATACCACTATGTCCTGGGGGGATTTGGGGAGAAAAGGCAGGAAAAAAAAAAAGAATAGATTATGTAGAGGCTGGCCCCATGGCATAGTGGTTAAGTTCAGCATGCTACGCTTCAGTGGCATGGGTAGGTGGGTTCAGATCCCAGGCCCAGACCTACATTGCTTGTCAGCCATGCTGTTGTGGTGACCCACATATAAAGTGGAGGAAGATTGGCACAGATGTTAGCTCAGGGCTAATCTTTGTCAGAAAAAGAGAAAAAAAAAAACCCAAGAATACACTGTATATTCAGACTGACATTGGTTTGACTCCTAGTTCTACCACTTGCCCTGTGCACAGGAGAAAATATAAAGCTCTAAGACTTTCGTCTTCTCATCCTTAAACTAGACATAATAATAATAATTACCTTATAGACAGACGAGGGTCCAGATGTTTTGAGCCTGAAGCTTACATTATTTTGGAGGCTTCTTTTAGGAAAAAGAATACAAAACTATAAATGAAGAATTAAGTAGAAAAATAAATTTATTTAGGGGGCCGGCCTGGTGGGATAGCAGTTAAGTTCACATGCTCTGCTTCTGTGGCCCGGGGTTTGTGGGTTCAGATCCCAGGTGCAGATCTATAAACCACTTGTCAAGTCATGCTAAGGCAGTTGTCCCACATATAAAAAAAAGTAGAAGATGGGCACAGATGTTAGCTCAGGCCAATCATCCTCAGCAAAAAAAAAGAGGAAGATCGGCAGAGGATGTTATCACAGGACTAATCTTCCTTGATAAATAAATAAGTAAGTAAGTAAGTAAATAAATAAATACATACATGTGTTTAGGAGAGTGTCAAGATGGCATCAAAGTTGGACTCTGATCTCACCTCTTCCCATGGACATAACAAATTCATAACTGTTCTTGAAAGAATTACCCCTGAGAGAGAACTGAAAACTGGACAAAAAGAACCCCCACAACAAGGGACAGTGCTGACTGAGGAGGTAGAGGCAGAAATTCCCTTCTGGAGAGAAAAAAGCCACCTTTTAGCTGCAGTACTTTATGGCCAGCCAAGAGCAATCTTATGGTATGAAGGCTTCCCTGGAGGAGTCGGGGGTCCAAGTTGCAGAGCGTTACCAAAATAATCAGCTTTTGGACTCAGCACAACTGAGACAAGTGTCATGACATCTGGCTTTGCTGGCTATTAACTACGGGGGGAATACCCCCAGAAAAGCTATCAGACATAAGAGGGAAAAAACATCTGTATTGATGAAGTGTGTGGGGCCTCTGTAGTGGGGTGACAGGGTCCACTTCAGTGGGTCAGGGCATGAACACAGTGCATGACTATGTTGACAGTGTGTGTGGCTCTTTAGGCAGTGGGGCTTGTCAGTTGCAGCAGACATGCTCTTCTCAAACAGCCACATAAGGGATTGGCCCCACCTTCCAAAGCCTGAAACTGTTGGGTGTTCCCATGCCTGGGGACAGCCCCACTCAGGTTCAATACTGAGAAAGCTGACAATAGCCTTGTAGGCTGGAGGCCTACAGCAATTGTAAGCCCCTGAGACTAGCAATCAGCCACACTGGGGGCCTACTCACTTAACAGAAAAACTCAAACAGGAGTGTGCTATTAGACCTTGCAGCAAACTGTGTTGGGCCTCCCCATGCCCAATAAAGTGACTGAAGGGACCAGAGCAATCAGGCACAGTGGAGCCTGACTCACAATTGAGTCAGTGAAGAAATCAAAGGAGAAATAAAAAAATACTTGGAGACAAATGGAAATGAAAATATGACATGCCAAAATTTGTGGCATATAGCAAAAACAGTTCTAAGAGGGAATTTTATAGCAATATAGGCCTACTTCAACAAACAAGAAAAATCTCAAATAAAAAATGTAACGGTGCACCTAAAGGAACTGGAAAATAGAAGAACAAACAAAGCCCAAACACTGTAGAAGGAAACAAAATTGATAAACCTTTAGCTAGACTCACCAAAAAAAAAAAAAAGAGAAAAGGCTCAAATAAATAAAATCAGAAATGAAAGAGGAGAAATAATAACAGACACCTAAGAAATACAAGGGAATACTACAAAAAGCTATATGCCAAAAAATTAGATGGTCTAGAGGCCAGCTTTGTGTCTGAGTCCTAGCCAGAGCAATCAGGCAAGAAAAAGAAATAAAAGGGATTCAAATTGGAAAGGAAGAAGGGAAACTATCACTATTAGCAGATGACATGATGTTCTATATAGAAAACCCTACAGAATGAACAAAGAGCTTTTAGAAATAATCAATGAATATGGTAACATTGTAGGATACAAAATCAACATACAAAAATCCGTTGCATTTCTACACAGTAACAACAAAGAAGCAGAAAGAGAAATTAAGAATATAGTCCGATTTACAATTGCAATAAAAAGAATAAAATACCTAGAAGTAAACTTAACCAAAGAGGTGAAAAACTTGTAAACTGAAAACTATAAAACATTGTTGAAAGAAATAGAAGACACAAAGAAATGGAAAGATATTCTGTGCTCTTGGGTTGGAAGAATGAACATAGTTAAAATGTCCGTACTGCAAAAAGCAATCTACAGATTCAATGCAATCTCTACCAATGTTCCAATGACATTTTTCACAGAAATAGAAGAACGAATCCTAAAATTTATATGGAACAAGAAAAGACCCTGAGTAACCGAAGGAATTCTGAGAAAAAAGAACAAAACTGGAGGTATCACACTCCCTGATTTCAAAATGTGTGACAAATCTATAGTAACCAAAACAGCATGATACTGGTGCAAAAACAGACACAGAGATCAATGGAATAGAATTAAGAGCCAAGGAATAAACCCACACATATATGGACAACTAATTTTCTACAAGTGAGCCAACAACCTACAATGGAGAAAGGAAGTCTCTTCAATAAATGGTGTTGGGAAAACTGGATAACGACATGCAAAGGAATGAAAGTAGACCATTATCTTACACTATACACAAAAATTAACTAAAAATGGATTAAAGACTTGAATGTAAGACCTGAAACCATGAAAATTCCAGAAGAAAATACAGGCAGTATGCACTTTGACATCAGTCTTAGCAGCATATTTTCAAGGGCCATGTACCATGTACCATGTCTGACCCAGCAAGGGAAACAATAGAAAAAATAAACAAATGGGACTACATCAAATACCAAAGCTTGTGCCCAGCAAAGGAAACCATCAACAAAATGAAATTCAACTTGACAATTGGGAGAAGATATTTGCAAACCGTTTATCTGATAAGGGATTAATATCCAAAATATATAAAGAACTTGTACATCTCAACAAGAAAAAAACTAACAACCCAATTTAAAAATGCACAAAAGATGTGAACAGACATTTCTCCAAAGAAGATATACAGATGGCCAACAGTCACATGAAAAGATGTTCAACATCCCTAATTATCAGGTAAATGCAAATCAAAACTACAATAAGATATCATTTTACTCCTGTCATAATTATATAACAATTATATAATTAACAAGACAGGAAATAACAAGTGTTGGAGAGGATGTGGAGAAAAGGGAAGTCTCATACACTGCTGATGGGAGTGCAAACTGGTGCAGCCACTATGGAAAACAGCATGGAGATTCCTCAAAACATTAAGAATAGAACTTCCATACAATCCTGCTATTCCACTGCTGTGTATTTATCCAAAGAACATGAAAACATGAATGTGTAAAGATACATGCACCCCTATGGTCATTGCAGCATTATTCACAATAGCCAAGACTTGGAAACAACCTAGGTACCCATCAAGGGACGAATGGATAAAGAAGATGTGGTATATACACAGTGAAATACTACTGAGCCCTAAGAAATGATGAAATCCTGCCATTTGTGACAACATGGATGGACCTTGAGGGTATTATGCTGAATGAAATAAGTCAGAGGGAGAAAGTCAAATACCATATGATCTCATAAGTAGAAGATAAAAACAAAAATAAACAATCACATAGAAACAGATTGGATTGGTGGTTACCAGGGGGAATGAAGGAGGGGAGAGTGCAAAAGGGATGATTAGGCACGCGTGTGTGGTGATAGATTGTAATTACTCTTTGGGTGGTGAACACCATGTAATCTACACAGAAATTTAAATATAATGATGTACACCTGAAGTTTATTTAATGTTATAAACTAATGTTACTGCAATAAAATAAAATAAATATGCTTATAATGAGAAAAGAAATCATATCAAATCATACATTTTAAAAATCTGATAAACATTTCATTACAATTCTCAGAAAAATAATAGAATTTTTAAATTAATTGCCTCATTTACCTCTGTAGTATTTTCAGTGTTCGGTTTCATATATTTTTATTATTTCTTAATAGAACCAGCATTTTGTAATATTTTATACAGAGAAAATAGAAAGGCAATTCAGTCTTTCTTCTGGAATGGTTTATCAACTCTTTTATTATCATTGATTTAGATTTCTTTTTCAAATTCATAATTTTCACTTGGTAACATGCAAATTTGGTATTGTTTAATAGAGGGAAACTCCTATTAAGCTTTCATACTGTTTACAAGATTTGGAAAAATTTTCCAAAGACTGCCATCTGGCTTTGGACATTTCCAACCTTATCCCTCCCGACTAGCTCCATAGACCAACGTCTGCTCTGTGGTCTTCCGGTCATGATGCAACATGAATTGGTACACTGGGCGATAGGAGTATTTCTGGAAGGCATTTCTGCTTCAGGCCAGCTAGCTAACAATAACTTCACTATAGAAAGAAGATGCTGCAAACCAAATGGATCCCCAGCTCAACTTCTCTTTATCTAGACCACTAGGATGGCCACTCTATTGCCACCAATATTCAAGTGAACTTTGACAGATGATAATTCATCTTGGAAAGAAACAATTGCCATATCAGATGGCAGTTAAAATATTTTACTTCTGCAAAATTTACCAAAATATGTGATTAGGGCCTCTCCTCAGGCTTTGGAAAGAATGTGTGCAAGTGAGAGGCTGAGAAAGTCAGGTTCATAGTAAGGGTTGCTGCTGGCAGCATCGAGCTTAGATAATAAAGGCAAAACATTAACTAGTATTTGGCCTGTTGTGCGTGTACAATAAACATTCATTTTATTTTATTATTATTAGATATTATTTAATATTTTAATAAAAATATCATCATTAAAATTACTAAAAATTTTATTATAATTAAGAAAGAATAAGTGTATTTGGCTCTACAAACTAATTTAGATCTGTCAAAGAAACCTGTTCAAATTAATGTATCATGTGTTGGTATACTCTATGGAGTTAATGAATAGTAGATGGTAAAACATAGACCCGAGGAGTTTAAACAATTCATTTAAAGAATTTAAAAAACAAAAGTAGAGAAAATAAAATAATAGTTGGAAAAAATTATTAGTGATTCATGACAGTTTGTTTTTACTTATGTATATATTTATAAGCAAGTATTCCAAGTTATTAACTGATAAATATATTACTAATAAAGCAGACAGCAATATCAGTGTTTTCACAAGGTCACAGACAATTACATTTTTATCTGAAGATTTTCTTGTGATTATGAAATCAGAGGAACAGGGGTTTGATTATCTTAGTGACAACTGGAATACATTTTTTTTTAATTTGATGCATGTCCACTGTGAATATATATGGGTCTATCTGACACCCGCCTAGGGAAAAGGATTTTGCTAAATTGTTGATCAGGGCACTTTCTTTACTGAACCATCCTGAATCCAATTTGTCTATGGAGTCAAGGCATTTTGCACCAGGTATCAGTGCAGAATGAGAAATTAAATAGCTGGGCAGAGAAAGAGAAAGCATCAAATCAAAGCTTTTCAGAAAGCAGAAAGTGATCTTACCCAGAATAAAGCCCAGTTCAGAGGGTTGGCCTGGCATTCTCCAGGAGTTTCCCTCGAGATAAAGTACAAGGAAAGAATCTTTTTAGTCTTTTAAGGTCATTCTGTCCTCACACTAGATTGGTAGTCTGGATAGAAATAGAATTCTAGGTTGAAAGTCATTTCCTTGAAGATATTATTCTAACAGTTTCTACTTTTCATTATTGTTGGAAGAAAAGGTTAATGTCATCCTGAAATTTATTCGTATGTATTTGTAAATTTTGACTCTGATTTACTCTCTCCCGCCCATTATCAATTGTGTTCTAAATTACAGAAGGGTGTATATTTATAGTGGGTCTCCCTTTTTTCACTCTCCTAGGCACTTGATATATATTTTTAATCTGGAAACTCCTTTGTTCTAGAATAATCTAAAATCTTGTATTATTTTGTCTAAAAAAGTGTTTTCCTAATGTTTCCTCTGTCTGACATTGCTAGAAATGTTGGATCCTCCACATTGATTTGAATATTTTTTCCTAATAATTTCAATTTCCTTTACTTTTTGCTCTCTTTCTGTGATGTTGTACTATTATTTTCTAACTTGTTTTTTATTTTTTTTGGAAGGTTAGCACTGTGCTAATATCTGTTGCCAATCCTCCACTTTTTTGCTGAGGAAGATTGGCCCTGAGCTAACATTTGTGCCCATCTTCCTCTATTTTGCATGTGGGACGCCTGCCACAGCATGGCTTGACGAACGGTGCTAAGTCCACTCCCAGGATCCGAACTGGCGAACCCTGGGCTGCTGAAGTAGAATGCATGAACTTAACCACTGAGCCACTGGGCTGACCCCCCTCACCTGGTTTTTAATGTTTTTCAAATTAGCTTTCGTATTTTTAATTTCAAAGAGTTTATTTCTTTTTCTGTTACAGGCCTGTTTGAACATCATTTTGTCATTGCTTTCTTTAATGAATGTAATGTCTCCTTGTATTACATTGAGGGGTTTTAAAATTTTATTTCTTCTATTTCTTACATTATATCTGTTTTCACAGTGTTTTTGTTTGTTTTGTTTTTTTATTGAGGCAAGGAATCCATTTAGCAGACTAGGAAGGATGTGTGTTTACAGCTGGGGTGAGAAGCAAGAGCTGACCATTTAAGCTTTCAAATGATCTCCATCCAATTTGAGTTCTCTGAAGAATAAGCCCCTTTTATTTGGAGTGTGTATAGGCAACTAAGTACGGAATTGGTAGGGTAACAGATTGTTCCATATATTTCAATATATTCCCTTATTTTTTGCCTTACGTTGCCTATCAGTTCTAAGGTCAAGGGTTGTTTTAGGTTTCCACAGAGTGAATGGTCTCTCCTCTTAACATTATTTCTTCTTCATATGTTTTTGTTTGTTTGTGTTTGGGGGTTTTTTTTTGGTGAGGAAGATTGGCCCTGAGCGAACATCTGTTGCCACTCTTCCTCTTTTTGCTTGAAGAAGATTTCTCTGAATTAATATCTCTGCCAATCTTCCTCTATCTTGTACGTGGGACACCTCCACAGCATGGCTTGATAAGCAGTGTGCAGGTCCATGTCCCGGATCTGAACTCACAAACCCTGGGCCGCTGAAGTGGAGTGTGTAAACTGAAACACTACCCCACCAGGCTGGCCCCTCTTCTTCCTAACTTCTAGTTGTAGCCTTCTTTGCCCTGTTAAATCACTTCCCACTCCTCTGTCTCCACCACTTAAAAATCTGTTGAAAACTTTCATCTACCATTCTCTTTATACTTCTATGTTAACACCATTTAATTCTTAATTTCATGTCAGTGGCTCTCGGGCAGAAGAAGATAAAAATACAAACATGTTTAGTAATTTCTAAAAGAAACCATCAAATATGATAATTTTTTAAAGTATGCTCTTGGACTATTGGGAGTGTTTTGATAGATAAAAATGACATCATAGTTCCTGTAATTTTTTTAGAAGTTAGAAGTAATGTGTTAGATGATGCAGAGAATACACATTTTGAGAGGAATAAATTCTCTAAGTATTTCTAGTAATATTCACTCCATTGCAAGCTTCCCTTTCCATATGTTGTCGTTTATATAGAGAAGCACAAGCTCCACACGTTTGAGATGGCCAGATGGGAACTCTTCTTTTCATTACTGAAACGAGATAGGGAATACAAGAGCTCCCGGGTGAAAACACACTGCAGTATTTTGTTTTAAAACATATAGTTTTGAAGTGAACATAAGTTTGCTTTCACCTTTTTAAAAAATATTTGTTCTCTTTTTTAAAACTACACTGACAACAAAAGAAATGCACTGAATTCAGTAACTTGATTTTTTAAGTGAGAAGTGAAAAGCTAAATAATATTAGCATAAGACATTTGCAACTGATACCTAAGAGAATTCTGATAGCTGCCTCAACTCTCTGTGTGAAATTATTCTTGCATGGCATCTGTAATTGTTTCTGTCAGGAAAATGGAAACCTTGCCGATATTCACTAATGTGCCTTGGAGAGCACATCACCTTGGAGATTTGTGGAATGCACCTTTGGAAATGGAAATTCTACAGATAGTTCACAAACTAACTCCTCAACTCATGATAGCTAAATTCTTCTTGAGGCAATATTTGTCCTTGGCAAAACCTTTTTTGTCACCATTTTATTTATAAACAACAAGGAGACTGGATGGTTCAAAGTTGGCCAGATACATTTATTTAAAAACTTTATGAAGTTGATGAAGTTAAGATTCTGTACTTACAAATTCCTCTCTCTCTCTCTCTCTCTCTTTTTTTTTTTTTTGCTGAGGAAGATTAGCCCTGAGCTAACATCCATACCAATCTTCCTCTATTTTATATGTGGGTCGCTGCCACAGCATGGCTGATGAGTGGTGTAGCTCCATTCCTGGGACCTGAACCTGTGAACTGAGGCTACCAAATTTGTGGGCCAGCCCAATAAGTTCCATTTTTAACTCTATAAATAGGATGATAAATGAGCTATGACTCAATCTACCATTCCTACATAGATGGCAATGCAATTACCTTAGAAGATGACTTAAATCTAAGTTATATGAGGGACTCTGCTTTAATGATATGATAAAACTCTTATAAAACCTTTCTACATATTATCTTTATTTTTATCTGAAATAAGAATGTGGTTCTCTATATTCATAACAAATTTGACTTTCAGTTTGATTCATAGAAAGTGATACTACTAAAAATAACTGAATTTGACTTTTCAACATTTGAGCTGTAAGAAATTGGACAGTAGGAAAATTGGGATAATGAGAAAGGCAAGTTCTATACGGAAAAACAAATAGATATTGACATATATGTATTTTTTTAACATTCTAAAGCTCTGATGTTTATTATATTTTCTAAAATAAATTCCCTAAAATGCAAGCATTATTCTATACTTTCTTTTTTCCTCCCAGGGGTTTAATACCTAAATACACATGACCCCAAGACTAATGTTAGGATTGGCTTGAGAAAAAAAGAGACAAAGGTTATCCCAATTTTACTGATGGGAAAACTGAGAAATAGAAGCAATGGGGACAATTATGCTGAAATCAACATCAAATTGGAGCACTGGTCTCGTGACAGCAAAATTATCTTCTCACTGAGCTAAACAGAGCTACTCATTTTTTTTTTTTTAAAAATCCAACTTAATTGATAAAATTGAACATAGCATAGATTTTTATTATAGGTATTTATTTTAACCTCTTTGAGTTTTAATCTGTATTTGAGGATTTTGATGATCTTGAAAGGAGAGAAATGTGATTACAGTTACCAAAGGCAGGTTGCAGTAATATGTATTTTGTCAAAGGTTACTTCCACTTCCCTCAAGGCTCTAGAACATAGTCCTGGTCTTGAAAGGGACCAGGACAACTGAAATGAATTTCCGACTCTCTCCAAAGCGTAGCAACGAAAGCCAAGCTATCCGCAAATGCTTGTGTCTTCAAACTTTGAAGTTCCTTGTCTCCACATTCAAGACATTCCCTCTTATGAACATACTTATGAAATTAAGCACCCATTCTAAAGAAATAAAGCTTGTTCTTCTGGCCTCCCATCCTGTTTTTCATTTTGTAAAATACTGAATAGGTAGGCTCAAACTCAGTTCCTAGGAGTCAACTCTACATCAATAGCAATGGTAGTAGATGATTTGGTTCCAAGGATCCAAAATGAAACAAAAAGTTTGGGTATAGATTATGTAAAATAATGGATGATCTTATTCATTAAGGAAGTGCTTAATTCTTGATAAGCATAATTTTAGAAAGTAGAGATGTTTAATTAAAAACAAATATATCTCTTGAAAAGACTATAATTTTGATTTTTCCCTAGATAAATCACTTCAGATTATCTTTTTCCTACTGCAATAAAGGAGATGGCTCTGTGTTTCTCTAGTCACATAAACCTCTCTTCCTCCTTTATAACCTTGATGGAATGTAAGGCAAGTAAAATGCAGAGCCATACTACCCCACCCCTCAAAAGAAAAAGTTCTCCATTTCCTAGCACTCAAGAGAAAAAAACGACTCTGGAAGTAATTGCAGAGTCTCTCATTTGTGTGGCTAAAAGCAAAAATAGATGGATGGATGGATGGATGGATGGATGGATGGATGGGTGGACGAATGGATGGATAGATAGGAAAATTCAATATTTTAACATGATCATAGCTCAGTCTTTCTAATGTGGTGAATATATTTAGAGAACTATAATCTCTACAGTTTTGCTTTTAATAAAGGAGGTTAAAGATTGGAACAAACAATGCACCTCTGTTGTCTGAATATTGTTCCCCTGCATCTCGGCACCTAGACGGAATCATTGTTGCACCACAATGGTCCTGCCTGAAGAGCCATGTCTACTTATACTTCACCATAAGCATCCTTTTCTGGCAGCAATTATTCCCTCAGCCCAAAGCCTCCATCCCAGGAACAGCTGTTTCACAACCACTTACCATAATCTAATAACTAGATACAGAAAAAAGAAATCACTCTTCTGCTCATTCTCTATTATTTGCAATCTGTGGAGAAACAAGTAGTTTTTACAATAGATGGTGGTCTCCTGCAAAGCTGTTTTTATTTGTTTCTTGTCCAAGGGATTGGGGCATGGTTTATTTCCAATTGGAAATGAATAGCCGGACTTGAAGAAAAACAAGAATGCAACTTTCTGAATATAATTACTTTACTGATGTACAAGTAAGTTTATTGCAATTATTTCTCACACACATGCTGCTCTACTTATTGAATTTCAGTCTCTGTGATCATATTATTTCTTAATAAAAGAACACGTGAATCATTCTTGACTTCATCTTCTTCAAACTTATTTTCTAAACTTTAATTAAAAATTATAATTTAACAAAATAATAAAGTAGTTTTTGTTGGAGGCAGAAACTGTTTTCACTATCAGTGTATCACCCGATGGTTTCATTTCCATTGGTTTCTAATGATCTTTTTTCTCTCTTTTGTGGTATAATTCACAAAGGATTACGACAAACTTTCTAAAGCAACTACATTTTCTGGCTGAAAAGGTTTTGATGACAGTCAGTTATTTATTTTGGACTGCACATTTATTCAAATTATTTTCAAATTGAACCTTGGGGCTACAGTAGGGTTTCTCAACAGCAGACCTATTGACATTTGGGATGGGATAATTATTTGTTGTGGGAGCTGTTCTGTGCACTGTGCAATGTTTTGCTGCATCTCTAGCTTCTACCCAGTAGATATCAGTAGTACTCCCTCCCCAAGTTATGACAGTGAAAAATGTCTACAGACACCGACAAATGTCCCCTGTGGGACAACTTCGCCCCAGGTTGGGAACCATGAGGGTATAGCATTCTCCTGTCTGTTATCATGGGAAATATTCTACTTTGAAAGCAAACTCATCTCTGTGAGGCTATAGAATCTGCTATTCTGTCGCTTTTATTTCTAACTTTATACTCCTCAGCTGTGATATCTCCTGCTCTTAAGTTTCTTCCAACATCAGTCTTTGCCCTTTGCTTCTTTTCCTCTTTTGGAAGAGAAAGAACTGTCATTACGTTTGGTGGACCAAATATCAGGAGAGTTAAGTAACAGGAATTATACCCCTTAATTCTTAGACGTTATGACAACGACAGAGAGTAAAAACAACTATATAGATCACGTAAAATTTACTAACCTACATATCCAAGTCTCTCTCTCAATAAGTGAAAATATATTTGTACAATTTGTGAACAATCATATTCTTAATAAAAGGCAGTAAAACAAATAAAAGATGGCACACTGCTCATTGACAATGACTTCTATGTCCAAATATTTTTCCAGCTTCACAATTTCTATAAATTGATTGTTTTATGAGAAGATTCAAAGTCCCCCAAGAAGCTAAGTAAGCCCAGGCCAAATTCTCCATGATAGTAGTGATATTTGTTATATTCAGAAAGCTAAATTCACTCAGGTATGAAAAGAAGCAAACCACTATTTAAATGGCTTTTATCTACATAAGTATTAGCTTCATTGTTCCATTTCTTTGTCTGTAAAATTATAGGATTTGTCATAAGAACTAAATGAGGAAATATGCATAAAGCAGCTAAAATGGTACCCGGTACATAGTAAACACTCAATAATTTTCCTTGATAGATTGCTCTTACTCAAGTTAATGGAATTGCCACTAATAGCTTAATAACAACCAACATTTTCTGTGAAGCTCAGAATATTCTGTGGGATCCTGGTGCATATGTCTGATTGCCGACTAGGCATCTCGTTCATTCATTCATTCATTTCTTCATTTATTTCTTCAAATATTTATCCACATTTGAATATCACTGCAACACTTCACAGCCTATCCCGTAATAAACTTAAAATCTAATCAAGTTCTACCTTCCCGTTGTATTCTGTAGTTCTATATATATCACCCTATAAGGGATTGAATTTTTTAAAAAAATTCTATTTCCTTGATTTATTCCTCCTTTCCTATTCTTCAGACATCATGCCTCTGCCTTAGAACACATCTAGCCTGGATTTCTAAAATATCTCCCAACTTGTATTCCTGCTTTGATACAATCATCACATTACTTTACACAGTGATTTTTTTAAAAGAAATAATCTGATGAAGTAACTTCTTATTTAAAATCCTTCAATAGATTTCAGGACAATTCAAGATAAAATCTGATGTCCTTAGTATGCCATAGAAGGTTCTTTATGAACCGGCCTTCATTTTCTCCAACCTCATCTTTTGCCCCTCTTTACCTTGGATCCCCTGTGAGCATCCTACTAAAACTTTTGAGGCTGATGAATTCTGTGTGGTGCTCTAACATGCTTAATTCTCACTCCCATTTCCCTCCATCTGCTTGGAATGCATTCTTACTCATATCGACTGGACTATTTTCTAGCTCTTTGTTAGATTAAATACCAGTCTTGGGTGCTTCCATTTTACCTAGGACTTATCTCTTTCTATGTTTATTATATTACATTTATTGTACATATTTATTTGACTCCTTCTAAGATTCTCAGCTTCTTAAGGGCTGGTGCTATTTCCGTCTCTTTTTTTCTGTACCTCTAATGTCTCACATTTTTCTAACTGTATCTGGAAATGTCTAAGGTAATGTTGCTGAAAGATGTTTAGAGACATCAAATAATTGTCAGTATAGTGTAAAGAACAGTGATTTTCTTGTTTAGACAGATCCAGATTTGAATCCCGGCTCTGCTACATTACTTTACCAGCTTGTGTACTTTGATGAAGTTAATGATCTATTTGCAAGTTCTATCTCCTCATTTGTAAAACTGTGACTAATTCTTGCTGCATAGGGTTGAGCTTAGACTCAAAGAAGATAAAGTATATGAAGCATATGCTAGGCGTTCAAAAAATAGCACTGATAATAATTGGTTCCATTTCTAGTTTCAATTCAAATTCCAAGCAGGAGATGAGATTCCTACAAAGATTTAAAAACTAATAAATATTCCAAACATATCACATGGGTTCCAACTAAACTGGTCCCCCAAATGGGCGTGTGCTTGAAAAGATTCATGGAAAGAAACGACAAAAAAAAGATAGTTTTGAGTATTAACAAACAACTAAAAAATGGCAACATTTTCACTTTCCTGTACCTAATACAAGCCCTTCATTGGATGGTGACAACAATAACGGTGCCAAGAAATAAGCCACAACATACAAAATGAGAAGATTATGAGAAAAATCAATTTACTTCTAAAATTATAATTATTGAATGATATTCCAAGTTTGTAGTGTTCATGGAAATATTAGCGAATAGCAGTAGAACATGTATATAATCTAAAAATGAAATATACACATGCTAAAAGCTTCTTAGTATAAGGGAATGTGATCAAAAGTTTGTAGAGCACTGAGATATGAGGTTTACCATTTGAAGGCCATGAGCAACATTTTAAATAACATGTTGAGGGGAATAAACCCTCTCATAGCCAGCCAGTGATCAGCACTCAGTACTTATGGAACACACTTTGAACGAGTGCATAGACACAAACAAGAATAATTGAGAATGATCTTGCTGGGCCAGCCCTAATGGCCTAGTGGTTAAATTTCCACACTTTCCACCTTGGTGGCTGGGGTTCACTTTGGAACCACACCACCTGTCTGTCAGTTGCCATGCTTCGGCGGCCACTCACATAGAAGAACTAGAAAGACTTACAACTAGATATACCACCATGCACTGGGGCTTTGGAGAAAAGAAAAAAAAAAAGAGGAAAGATTGGCAACAGATGTTAGTTCAGGGTGAATCCCTCCTCGCAAAAAAAAGAATGATCTTTCAGATAAACTCACATTCTAGAGCAGTTGGTTGGATTAAGAGCAATATGGGGCACTAGGAGGTGAATTCAGACTGAACAGGAGATGCTATTCCCACAGCCACAGTTCAGCAGGAAGAATTAGAGATGATAAGGTATGGCATATCTGGTTTTGTTATATATAACTGTATTATGAACTAGGAAGTTTTAATAGATTAGATTCTATCATCTTCAACAAATTCTTTTGATATTTGCATCAAATATTAAGTTAAAGAACCTTCCAGACGAACTGTTAAATGCTGACATTTAGACCAGACGATCCAAGTTAAGATTCTGCTTCCTAAATTAAAGCATCATACAGTGAACAGAGGTCTTTTCAGAATTCGCAGGTAAAAAGTCATATTTAACTAAGTTCCTTGACAGTACATTAATGTGATTTCCAATAGACACGTAGAACAGGATCAACAAAATTTAAGTGACAGAATATATTATTAATATATTGATCATATTTATCTTTAATTTCAGTGTTTTTATTTTTTTGTACATGTAAGATTAGAATCAGAGGTGAATTTAATATTTTCAAGTAATTTTTTCACAAACATAACATGTTATTTCATTTATTATATACAGGAGATTTGTCATATTTATTTTCCACAATACCTCTAAAAGCTTCAATAGCCTTTTGTTATATTATCAAGAGTAAATATGAGCATGTAAAGCATATACAGGCCCAAGTTTTCAATTTTTTATTCAGCAATTATTTTCCAAGAAATCTTGTGTGATGATATTGCAAAAATGGCTCAGATTCTCCCCATTCTTGCGCTCATGGTTTCCACAATGTGGCAGCTTTTCTAGAGGTGAAGTCTGTTTCTCCACCTCTTAATTTTTGGTCTGACCATGTGACTTGCTTTAGCCAATGAGACATCAGAAAATGTGATGCAAAGGAAGGTTAGAAGGACTTGTGCAATAAAGGGACTTCTTCCTCTGCTTACATTCTTAAGACCACCATGTGAATCAGGCCAAGCTAGCCTACAGATGTGGATAAGACACCAGACAGAAGAGAACTAAGATGCCTGCCAGCCACTGGGCAGAGCGAGGCCATCCAGATCTTTTAGCCACCAACCACTTACCAGCTGACCAAGAATACATCAGACAGCTCAGCCCATCACCCAAGCTGGGTCAGGTCAGAAGAAGCACACAGCCAATCAACAGAATACTGAGGTAAGTCAAAGGTATTTATTTAAGCCACTTACTTTGGGGTGGTTTGTTATGCAAATTGATAACTGTTACACAATGAATCATCTTATAGATCAAAAACAAAACACCTCGATGCATGAATTTTGTTCTGATAAAGAAGCCTTTCAATAGAATGTGTAACAAAACGAAAACAATGATGTAATCACACTCAAGATGGAAAATAAATCCTCAAGCTTGATATTACTCATTCATAATTACTAGATCAAATGCCAGATCAAATACTACCATTAAGGAAGATTTCCTTGATTCCTTTTTCTGAAGGTAATTTATATCTATTTTGTTCTTCCATAGCTTTTTACTATATTTTTCTTGACATTTAATTTACCACTTTCTTTATTGTATTAATTTTATATGCATGTGTTCTTGTCTCCTCTACTCATTGCAAACTAGATGAGGGTACGATCTCTTTATGTTTCATCCCCATTCTTCATGTGAGTAACACAGTGCTTGGCACATAAACTACTGAGCATTATTACCTCATTGGAAATCATATTATTATTCGTGATGTATGGTATTCTTCTGGTATCATGATACAGGATTTAAAGCTTACCCGTTGAAATAAATTCGTTCGTATGGAGTACCTCAGATTTAAGGAACATTTCCTAGACTTTACTTGAATAAATATAGAAACCTTAATATAAACTAAAAATAAACACTGGGGAATATCTTCTGAAGACTGTATTTGTTTATCCAATTTTCATCAAAGGTGTGCTCATTGCTACTGGGGTGTTGTCTCTTTTAGGTCTTCTCAGCTACCTGAGCAAGAAAATACATGTGTATACTAACCTATGTATGTACACATATCTCTAAACATCTAAATCTCACCATCTGTATCTATATTAAATTAAACATGAGTTCATAATGATGTCTCCAACTTTAACTCATCACCACACGGATCATTCTGGCCTTCTGTCTTTGCTTATCTGTAAATTCTAACTCAAAAAGTAAGAAATCTGGCTTCCACTTTGTCATCAATATAGATAATTTTTCAGTTTCAGTATACATATATAGCAGTATCAAAATTGTTAACCCATATGCCCTTGGGATATTTTATTGGTCAGAGTAAAGTGCTTATGCTCAGTTCTTTTTGCTTTTCACTTACAGACTCAATTCATTTCCAAGATTACTGAGGTCAGCACCTTTTCTCCTACCTCCTTCAGTGAGGTTGTTTCATGAATTTCTAATACAGTTCAATTGTCTTGTCAGAGTCTATATTCTTTGCTGGGATTCCTTAAACTCCTCAATGGTTCTTCTAAATTTGCACACATTAAGCTTCACTCTTTGAGCTATAAATTTCCGTGGGTTTGACAAATGCATAATGTCAGATTTCACCATTACAATGACTTCAAGAAGAGTTGACTCCCTAAAAATCCCTCGTGCCTCACCTCTTCTTCTTTCCCACCATCCCCCAAACCCCTGGCAGCCGCTGATATTTTTACTATCTCTATAGTTGTAACTGTTCCAGAAAGTCGTTTCGTTGGAATCATACACTATGCAGACTTTTTAGACAGGCTTCTTTTATTTAGCAGTGTACACTTAAGGTTTCTCCATATCTTTTTGAGTTTAATAGTTTTTTTCTTAATTAATAGATTCATTTTTTAGAGCAGTTTTAGGTTTACAGAAAAATTGAGCAGAAAGTACGGAGTTCCCATAAACCTCCTTTGCACACATTAGTACATTTGTTACAATTGATGAATCAATATTGACATATTGGTATTATTAACCAAGGGCCATGGTTAACATTAGGGTTCACTCTTTGGGTCATACAGTTATACAGGTTTGACAGATGCATAATGTCCACCATTACAGTGTTGTATAGAATAGTTTCAAGTGGCCCCCAAGTCCCCTGTGTTTCATCAGTGCTTCACCTGCCTTCTTTCCCTGCTATGCTAACCCCCTGGAAACCACTGATCTTTTTATGGCCTCTGTAGTTTTACCTTTTACAGAATGTTACGTAGTTGAAATCGTCCGGTATGTACCCATCAGACTGTCTTCTTTCCCTCAGCAACATGCATTTAAGGTTCTTCCAAGTTTTTTCATGTCTAGATAGCTCATTTCTTTTTGTCTCAATAATCTTGCCTTGTATGGAAGTGCTGTGTGTTTAACCATTCACCTATTGAAGGGCATCTTGTTTCCAATTTTTAGTGATTATGAATGAGGTGTCTATAAATACCCTGTGTGGGATTTCGTGGTGACATCAATTTTCAGCGCATTTGGGTAAATATCAAGGAGCACCATTAGCAGATTATATAATAAGAATATGATGCATTTTGTAAAAAATGGTAGAACTGTCTTCAAAAGTGGCTGTTTCACAGAGTAGTTTTTAATTTTAATACATTTCCCTCATGGATTATGCTTTTGGTGTTATTTCTGAAAACTCATTGCCAAATTCAAGCACACCCAGATTTTCTCCTATGTTATCTTCTAGAAATTTTATAGTTTTGTATTTTACGATCAGGTCTATGATCAATTTTGAGTTAACTTTTTTGAAAGGCATAAGGTCTATTTCCAGATTCTTATTTATTTTTATTTTTTGGCATATGCACATCCAATTTTTACACTACTATTTATAGAAAAGACTATCTTTTATTCACTGAATTGCCTTTGCAATTTTAGCTGGTTGACTATTTTTATGTGGGTCTATTTCAGGCCTCTCTATTCTGTTCCTTTGATTGATGTGTTTATTCTTTCATAAATACATGCTGTCTTGATTAATGTAGCTTTGTAGCAAGTGTTGAAATCAGGTTCGTGTAATTCGGCCAACTTTGTTCTTCAGTATCACGTTGGTTATTCTGGGCCTTCTGCCTTTCTTTTTCTTTATCTTTAAAGATTGACACTGAGTTACCATCTGTTGCCAATCATTTTTGCTTTTTCTTTTCTTCTTCTCTCCAAAGCCCCCCAGTGCATAGTTGTATATTCTAGTTGTAAGTGCTTTTAGTTTTGCTATGCAGAACACTGCCCCAGCATGGCTTGATAAACGGTCCTAGCTCTGTGCCCAGGATCCGACCTGGTGAAACCCTGGGTTGCCAAAGCAGAGCATGCAAACTTAACCATTCAGCCACGAAGCTGGCCCCTTGACTTTCCAAATAAACTTTAGAATCAGTTTGCCAATATCCACAAAATAGCTTACTGGTATTTTGATCTGGCCTGTATTAAATACATAGGAAAATTGGTGAAGAATTGACATCTAACAATATTTAGTCTTTCAATCCATGAACATGGAATGTCTCTCCATTTATTTAGATATTCTTTGATTTTTTTTATAAGAGCTTTGTAGTTTCCTGCATCTGGGTCCTAGATATATTTTGTTAGACTTATAGTAAAGCATTTCATTTTTTGGTGCTATCTAAACAGTATTGTGTTTTTCATTTCAAATTCCAATTGCTCATTGCTGCAGTATTGACAAAGCAATTGACTTACATATATTAATGTTATGTTCTATAACTTTGCTATATTTCCTCATTAATTTCAGTCTTTGGTCTATTCTTTGAGATTTTTGTACATAGGTAATCATTTTGTATGTGAACAAATACAGTTTCATGTCTCATTTCCAAATATGTATATCATTTCTTTTCTTAACGCATTATTTCAGATTTCCTACACCGGTGAATAGGAGTGGTGAGAAAGGACATCCTTGACTTGTTCCCAATCTTAGCGGGAAAGCATCCAATTTTTCATCATTAAGGATGATGTTGGGTATATGTGTTTTGTAGATGATCTTTATCAGATTAAGGCAATTCTTTTCTATGTGCAATTTGCTGAGCATTTTTATCATGAATAGGTGTTGGATCTTGTAGAATGACTTTTTTGCCATTAATTGATATGATCATATTATTTTTATTTTTTTAGCCTCATGAGGCTATGGATTACATTACTTGATTTTCAAATGTTGAACAAGCCTTGTATACTTAAAAAAAAATCCCACTTGGGCAAAGTATAGAATTCATTTTTTACATGGTTGGATTAGATTTGTTAATATTTTGTTGAGGATATTTGCTCCTATTTTTTTGAGACAAGTTCTATGATTTTCCTTTCTTATAATGTCTTTATCTCATGTTGACATTAGAGTTATGCGGATCTAATAGAAGAAGTTAGAAAGTGGCTCGCTACTTCTATTTCCTGGGTAAAATTGTAGAGAATTGGTATCATTTCTTTTCAAATATTTGGTAAAATTCACCAGGAAAACCATCTGTACCTGGTGCTTTCTCTTTTGGAAGTTATTAATTATTGGCTCAATTTCTTTACTAGATATAGGTTTATTCAGATTGTATATTTCTTACTATGTCAGTTTTGGTTGTTTATGTCTATCAGGGAATTGGTCCATTTCCTCTAAATTATCACATTGCGGGCATAGAGTTTTCATAATTTTCCTTTATCATACTTGTAATATCAAAGGGATAAGTGGTGATGATTCTTCTTTCCTTTGTGATATTAGGAATTTCTGTCTTCTTTCTGTTTTTCTTGGTTAGCCTGGCTAGATTACTATACATTATATTGATCTTTTCAAAGAAGCTACTTTTAGTTTCATTGATTTTCTCTATTGATATTTTGTTTTTCAGTTTCATTTATTTCTACTCTAATTGTGTTTTTTTTTTTTTGCTTGCTTTAGGCTTAAATTGTTCTTTTTATAGTTTGCTTAGGTAAAAACTTAAGTTATTGATTCTAGATCTTTCTTCTTTTCTAATATATGCATTCAATGTTACATATTTGCCTGCAAACAACACTTTTTTGGCATCCCACAAATTTTGATAACTTGTATTTCATTTTCATTTAACTCAAAGTATTTTTGACTTCTCTTGAGACTTCTTCTTTGGCCCATGTTTTATTTAGTAGTGTGTTCAGTACGTGTCAGAGTTGAAATTAGAGTTTTCTTTCATTGCATTTTTATTCTGTGAATTGACTTACATTTGAAAATTAAATTAAAAATTGTGACTATCTTGGTGGTTTGAGTGAGGTTTCCATTTACTAGAGATAGTTTTTTATTTATTTGTTTTATTTTGGAGAAGCGGTAAAGATTAATAGTTCAGCGTCTGACCATCCATCTTTATCATAGAGACCCCTTGATCAAGCGAACACTTCCAAAGACCCCCGCTACTTATTACTGTGACTGAGCACACTTCACTCTGAAGTTAAAACATGCTAATTATTCTCAAGAATCCTTTTCCGTGGAAATCTCATCATCCATCTACCTTCCTCATGTTAACAAAACAGCCACCATACTACTTTTGAGATACTACTCTTCCCTTCTTTGATGTTTTTATCAATGCCTTTTTGATAAAACTGTTTTCTGTGGCTTTCTGTGACCATAGCTAAGTGTTGGGAAAAATGTTGCACATAATACATCCATTCTAACATTTCTAACTCTCCACATTATATGGAGGAATTCTATCATTTTAGTTTCATTTAGCAAAGTCACAAATGAGTTCAGCTTTCAGTTAAGCAATGTTAATCAATTACTTGCAGAACTTTGTGCTAACACATTGAGACTATCTGGCAGTTGCATCCATATCAGCAATTTCAATCTCATCTAAAACTGTATTTCTCCCTCTTGTGTCTAGCATCCTTAGAGTCTCCTGTCCCATATCTTCCATGGATGTATGGCAAACTGATTGGAAAAATCTTACAAATGTGTATATTGCTGTGAAAGCTTTTTCTTAGTTTGCCTTTTTAAGCGCTACCTCCCTCACACCAAGCTCATGCTGGGATTTGACTCTATTTATCAGTTTAGCAAGGTGAGGTGGTGAGGGTGGGACAGAAGAAAAATTGGATTCCTCTTTCCAGGTAACTGTCTCAGGCAGGGATTTTTACAGGATCTTAAAACAAGGTAGGAACATCTTCATAATGCAGAGCAAGAGGTTAGCAAGTGAGGCTCAGTGAAGTTTGCGGATTCAGGGAAACGAATCATCTGCATCTTCTCAAATGTCTTCATTCCATTCCATAAAGTCCATAGAACTATATATTTTCTTTTCTAAAAATGCCCTAACTTTCCCTTAAGAAATCTGGTAAATGGTTATATAAAAAATAAATTGAACTCCAGCAATTCACAGAATCAAATGTTAGTTTAATTTTTGGCTGCATTAATGTTCCGGCAGCAAATATTAAGAGATTGCTTAGAATGCTTATACAAATCTCATGGTTCTCAGACTATGCCTTGATCTTAGAATTTAGGGTTTTGAGTATATCATTCATTTTATCTAAGTTTTCCTGCACAATTAAAAGCATGAAATCAATCCATCACTCTTCTACAATTTATCTGAATAGCCTCTTGGTCCCCCTACAGCCTGGTTCTCCACATGTATTTTATTCAAAGCGGTTATAGGAAGTGTATTTATTTATTTTGCCATTGTATGCCATGTGATAGTCTCACGCTAGCCGAATTCTTACTGTCTTCAGGATTGACCTGACCAGATAACCAAGTGCAATTCTCTCATGTATTGAAGATATGTTACCTGTAACAGCTTACAATCCCACTTATGTATGCTCTGGGAACTTACTTGCAATGATAAAATACACTTTGCCTCATTTATGTAAAAATGGGATTTATTAAAGAATATTCGGAAGAGCTCGATATGTAGAAAGTACCCAGGAATAATCTTTATTCTCGTCCTCCAGACACACTTCTCCAAGTCCCACCAGAGAACCAGCCTCTCGAGGAAACAGCTGGTCTTGCACTTTCCATCATCACGCGTAAATGAAAGATGTTTACCTTTATAAAACCACTTCCCAGCACCCATTCCACTTCTGCCTCAGCAAATTAATCAATCATTCAACTCCTCATATTCTTCTTGTGCTCTGTTACCAACCATCCTAGCAACACTGGATTTTTGCATGAAGTCTTTGCCACCAGTCACCTACTATAAACCAAATTATTGCGTGTCTGATTGACAGAGTGTGGATCACATATCCACCTTTTATTTGCCAGAGAGTCGGAGAATTAGAAATCTGGTTTCTATTTGTGAGAGACAGACTCACCGAAATTCCTGCAGTTGTGGAAACACTATTTCAGAGGTGATCACGAATATGACAAACGTCAATTATAGTAACCAGCTAACACTCTT
Source organism: Equus quagga (assembly GCF_021613505.1). NCBI lineage: Eukaryota > Metazoa > Chordata > Mammalia > Perissodactyla > Equidae > Equus > Equus quagga. Next base: position 49,401,570 of record NC_060278.1, read on the forward strand.
AGACTCATTCCTCTTGGTGTGTTTCCCCATTTTGGTTTTTGAGTCACACAGACTTGCACTGTGGACTGTTGTCATGACTCTTGGCTTCAGCATTCACTGCTTATTGGACATTTGTGGGAAATTTGCCTCCTTTCCTGTTCTCTTGAGTAGACCCAATGCTTGACTCTAGTACAAGCAAGCAGCTGTTACTGTGTGATGGGAAGTTTTATTCACTGTGATGTTAGACTGTAAATTAGGACTGAGAGGTTAATACTCTTTGATTTTGAAAATTATCTCATTTTTTAAAAGGATCCCTTTTTTGGCCTCAGGCCAGAATTAATGGTGTGAAGAGAGCAACAGCATCAATAAAGACCCTAACTCTAGGATGCTGGCACTCGTCTCAGCTTTTGCCAACAGTGGACCTGCCATACCTGTTACTGAAAGAGGTACTCTGGCAGCAGAGCAAGCTGCAACAGAGACAACAGCAGCAGGAAACTCTAGCTGCTAAGAAGAGCATACAATTATCTCTCTTCTTTACAGCATGATTTCTTAACCAAGGGTTGTTGAAAAATACACATGTTGACCCCTCTCCATCCAAGGTACTGATTTGGTAGGTCAAGGTTAGTACTTAGGTATCTATAATGTATAAACAAACAAACAAATATTTCCCGTCATTCCGAAGTGAGGTCTTTGTTTAAAAATACAGCTCTAATGGAAGAAAAGATACCTTTTCTGGGGAGAGAAGACTGGGAGGGCTGACATTATACATTTGGTTAATACTCACAATGAAAGACAAGATTGGGAGTAATTAGTATGCATACCTTCAGTTGTAATCTCAGAAGAAACCGTGTGCAGAAGTGTCTGGAGGGGCATAAAAACAATGATCAGAAAGAATTACAACTCTACTTCTTCAGAATTCTGGCAACCAAAATACTGAAATGAACATAAAAATATCTGAACTCTGACCACAATAAACAAGAAACAGATTGCAATATTTTTTATTACTGAGTTAAATCGTTTTGCTGGACATCTTGTTTCTTTATCTAAATTCTATTTGTTAATAATGTTTATTTGTAAGGCTAACTAGCTGAAGGATAGAATTTTAGATGGGAAATAGAATCTTTGAGTATCTTTTCAGAAGATAATTGATTTGTGGCATGTCTTATTTACCCATATGGGATACATGCTTGCAGTTATAATTTTGTAAAGTAAAATGTGGGAATGAGCCTAACCATGTGCAAATTATAATAGAATACAATATTAGTGTTTGATATTTCATCATTTCACTGTTTAGTTATCTCCTCTGAGGTTCTAAATCTCAAAGTCTAAATTAAACAATAACTTGGCAAGTACTATTCTTCGCACATTTTCCTCTAACAGCTCTTTTGGAAGTTTAAGAAGAATCAGAAAGTTTTATTTCTACAAGTATACTTTCCTACATTCAGATGTTACTAATTTTAGACTCCAAGTTCCTGAGCAAAATGATAAGATCTTTATAGGAGGAATAACTATAGGGTTTTGAAACCCGAACAACAAAGACTGTGGGAGGCACAGATCTTAACCTCTATATATTGAGGGCAGAGTTAAGTTGATTAGTTATCTAGGTTTGATTTGGGGGGTTCCGTGTTTCTGTTGACCCCTTTTGTTCAGTGCCTTGTGGATGAAGCTGTTGAGTTTTTAATCTCACATATTCTATCACGGTCTCCATTAGAGATGTAATCACTCAAGTGTCAAATCTATTTCGAAAAGGATTTTGGAGAGAGAATGCAGCAATTTATTCTTTACTTCTCTGAAATGATCTTTCCTGAAAATCGCAGTACAAGCACGCACAAGGGATGGTGTAATACAATCTCTGACAGCATTAGTTTGCTAACCTTATCCAATAAAGAGATTCTTCTGACAAAGCTTTATCTTATTACCTCATCTCATGGTGGCATTGCCCCCTTTGAAAAAACATCACCTGTTCAAAGAAACACAAAGAAAATAATATCTTTAAAGGGTAAACATGTATTCTAGTGTTTTCAAGGCAACGTGAGCAATGCAATAAGCATGTGATGCTGGCACACCATCGTCATTCAACATTCTTCTAAAACCTGTTTAATTAGCATATTGCAGTTGGTGGATTTATCACTATATTTATGCATTCCCTCTGCTGTTTTCGCATCATTCTCACTACTGGGAACAACACTGCAATGGACATCTTTACTCATAAAACTTTGTTCATGCCCTTTATGGGTTTTTTTGAGGAAATTTTTTCCTTTATAAATACTGTTACTATCTTTGGAATATTTGTTTCCAGTTTTACTGTTAACGTGTTCCTTTGAATGCGTTCCATCTTATTGAGAATCCCATTGAGACATGAATACTTAAGCCTGTTCTCATCCTTTTTGATTTTGACCTATAACGATTGCATGATTCCAATATTCATTTCATGAATACAATAAATGCTATTTTTCAAATGTTTACAATTTTCTGTGCTACTAAGATTAATAATTAGAGGCAGAAATTTCATAAAAGTCAAATATGTACCAAAGAGGTTGCTGGATTGGAGGGAATAACAAGGCAGGGGAATGGAGGAGAGAGGTATTGGGAGGGAATTTGCTAGTATTCTACAATCCCCTGGAATACTATAACTTTAAGTGGAGTATCACTGGTTCAAACTAACATTTAGTTTTTATATGCTACAGTCTTCGCAAACACAAAAGTCTAGGAAAAGAGGATTATTTTTATAACTCGGGCATATTCTACAAGCGCCCAAGTTTGTTTTTTTTTTTTTTTTAAAGATTTTATTTTTTTCCTTTTTCTCCCCAAAGCCTCCTGGTGCATAGTTGTATATTCTTCGTTGTGGGTCCTTCTAGTTGTGGCATGTGGGACGCTGCCTCAGCGTGGTTTGATGAGCAGTGCCATGTCCGCGCCCAGGATTCGAACCAACGAAACACTGGGCCGCCTGCAGCGGAGCGCGCGAACTTAACCACTGGGCCACAGGGCCAGCCCCTACAAGTGCCCAAGTTTTGAAAACACTTTTTATAAGTCATCGGAGTTTTAAGTTTCTAAAATGATGCACAACAAAATGAATGTTTTTGGATGGGCAACCAGAAATGATACAAAATGGAAGAAATTATTGTTTTTACTTTATTTAACAAAATTATATTATCATTGGTTACATTCTCATTTTATTTGCTTTAAAAGAACCATGAGTACACTGCTTTGGAACGTGAAAAGAGGTTTTGTTTGCATTTTGAATTCATATTCCAGTCCAGTTATTTATTGGGTAAGATTTAATATTCCATTTACTCCATGCTTTTGGATAAAGAGTATGGTTTTATTCTTCTGCCTCTTTCAGTATCAAAATAGGCTGACAGAATAAATAAAATATTTTGTCAAATTTCAAGAGAAAATTCAATATCTGTTGTCATTTTGAATGGCAAGGCATTTATCTGACAAGTTCATATGGTGAAGAGGAATTGTAATACAAGCCTGGTTACCAAATATGGATTTGTCAATTATGAGAAAGATACCCTAAAAATATGAAGAAAAATAATTGTAATTATCTATGTCCAATATAAAAGTTGATCTGTTCAAATTGCTTCTTTGTTTTCCCACTCTCCTGTCCTATCTGAATGGAGCAGGTGCTTATAATTACATGCGGTGGTACACAGGGTCCTTCTTCTACCCTGATACCAAGCTTTAATGAATTTCATTATTCTTTTTTAATTTACATACTCTTGCAGAATAAAGATTCCCAAATCATTAACTAATTTGATATGTCTGAAATACCAATTCAATTGTCTGGTCCCCTGAGATTTTCAGATATCTTGTTCAAACACCTCTTAACTTAGTTTCTTAATTAGATACACCATGATGGATGGGCCTTTATATCCTCGTCTCAGAGGGGCAGAGAATCAGTCTAATTTTTATGACAATTTAGGAGACTTAGAGTAAAAGTCGTTTAAAACAAGTCAGAGTTTGTGAAGAAATATTCAGGATCTCAGGAACAGCTGTTTAATTTATACAGATCTGAGGTAATATGATAAATGTTAACAATGTTGATCATATTCTGTTACTAAGCAGTAAATATTGCTGAATGAGTTTTAAAGATATATCTTATTTGGTTATAAGGAAAAATACTGCCCTACAAGAATATCTGGTATAGAGAAAAGAATAAGACATTAGGGATTATAATAAACAATACTGTGAAAACTGTTGAGATTTTCAAAGGGCTTATTTTTCTCCTAGCTTCCACAAGGGCTGAAAATCATATAATTTTTTTACATCATTCCTTCTATTTTGATATTTACATTTATGTAAAATGAATATAAAATAATATATTCATGTTAAAAGCAAGACTGAAAAAGCAGTTTTGCTAAAAGTTGTCTATATTTTAAAATGGCATAATTGCATGTGTGAAGGCTTTGATTTTATAATGACATATACGTGAATGTCAGAATTCTCTTTTATAGATCATATTTTAGAGACTCTGATTTAAACTCCTCAGGGATTTTGTGCATTTTAAAAGGCTTAATTTATTTTTGTTAATATATTTAGTCCTCCCTAGTCACTGAGAGAAAAACAGCAGGCTATACAAAGTGCCACTTTCCACAAATTAATGAGTCAAATGCACTTGAATATTATAGTAGTGATAATTTTAGAGGAATACTGGAAATATTAATTTTGTCATATATTGCCACGTTATAAGGTCCTGTCAAGAAGCAAGCACTCAATAATTATGTGCTAAACGAAAAAATTCTACAGTACGTTTTCAGCATCAGGATATCCACTAACCTGTGTATGTGTCTAGCCTGACAAGGAATTGTAGTGGTGGTGAAATGATGCATTTTATATTTAAAAAGCCAGAACGATTAAAAACACAAGAGCAATTAAGCACGTTAATATTCTCACACATTTTTTACTTAGTGTAATATAACAACCTATAAGCAATTTTTATAGTATGCGTTATTTTCTGTGTAACTCCAATAAGAAATAATTTGTGTTACGTGACACCTCAAGCAAAGTGATGGCTTTTAAAATACAGCCAACAATCAAATCGTCTAGTTTAAAGCTACTGGGGTTGGGAGTTTCCAGGAACAGCTTATTAGAATCTCTTGGATGAAATAGGATGTTGAAGTGGCAAGAACATCAAGCTAGAATCAGGACTTAGGGTTTAGGCTTATCCCTGTTATTAACTTTAAACGATACTTTCAATTTTGGAGACTTCAATTTCTTTATCTGTAATCTAAGGAGACTGGGTGAGGCCTTTTCATCTGTAAAATTCAATGAATTTGAAATTTTACTTTTGTAGTTTGAATATAATAATTATTTATATAGTAACTATATGCGTATTGAATGTGTATATGTACACAGAATAATTATATTACACATATTCTATAAACTGGATATATACATATATAGAATCAATGTATAAAAATTATGCATATTGTATATAATATATAAATATGCAACATAAAATATATATTGTAGACAATATATTTGTACACATATATGTGTTTGTATACACAGAAATACGTACATGTGTATACATACAAAATATAAGGTAATACATAATCCATAGGTAATAAAAATATTCAGTCAATAAGCATTTGTTTATAGTATTACTAAGTTAAAAACTTAGAAAACAAGATTTGATAAATAAATATAGATATGGAAACATAGATAAGCAGATCAATAAACATTTTATATGTATTTTATAAATATTACATATATATATATATAGACAGAAAGAGAGAAATATAGCAACCCCGTAGGGAGTATTATTGCGTCCCATTTATATGGGAGATGGATGGTAAATGAGGTACAGATTGGTTTAGGAACTTGCCCAACATCACTCAGTGAATAGTGAATTTGTCCATCTTTTTAACCACTCTAGTGTTCTTCTCAATAATTAGTGAATATCAGAAGTTCACTTAAAAAAAGCTATCGTAGGTAATACACTGAAGCACCTTATAAATACTTGACTAAGGTGAGAAGGGAGTTGGGAACGTGGTATTAAGGATAGAGAGAGTGATGCGGTGTAGAAAGAGAAGCTTGTCAGTCATCTGCAGAGAGTTTCATGTTTGGCACCTTGACACCCCTAAGACCTTCAGCCTGAAGCGCTCCCCCATCGAGCTCTGCACATCTGGTGAACAGAGCCTGTGTTCATCAGCTAGGTCTACTACAGAGCCTGACACTTAGTAGGTTTTCAATAATTGGAATATGTATAGATATGGCTTTAGGTAAGCATAAGCAACATAGATAGGGGCTGGCCCAGTGTGCAGCGGTTAAGTTCGCACGTTCCACTTCTCGGCTTCTCGGTTCACTGGTTTGGATCCCGGGTGCGGACATGGCACCGCTTGGCAAAAGCTGTGCTGTGGTAGGCATCCCACGTATAAAGTGGAGGAAGATGGGCACGGATGTTAGCTCAGGACCAGGCTTCCTCAGCAAAAGGAGGAGCCCACAGTAGAAAATATATTTTACACCTTGGCACAATACACACATGCTCACGACGGATACAAAATTCCATGAAACCCATGCTACATGTGATATTCTCTGATTTTTTCTATTATATCCTGCTTCTTTTCTTTCCTCTTCTCAAATCCCAGTAAAAACTGCAGTTGCAAAAAGAGACTATTTTAAGCAATTAGATCACAAGATTTTTTTCCACAGCTACAAGAAGGCAAATACTTGAACAAACGGGGTTGTTAGAAAATTTATCCAAGGTGAAATGGACAGCTGGCGTCAATAGATTTATTCAAAATTCTACTCAACATCAAATTTAAGGAAAACCTTTCAGAAGTACAGCACTGTATATTCAGGAATTTTGTCTTAGTCATACTTGTGCCAATATAACAGAAGAAAACATAAACGAACTTGGAGAATTAACAACAGAAATGTAACAAATATTATTTGATGTGTGGCTACAAGTTTATGTTTTTATTGTCATCATATTAATGATCGATTCTTAAATTAAATTTTCAAAACTGTCCCTCAACTAGCAAAACGATTACCAATTTTTAAAAATTCTTCCCTTAACTAGAGGAAGAAATAAGTATTTAATTTTTATGCATACAGTTATACATAATCATACATAAAATGCATATTAAATTTCTCTATGTATAAAGTACATACTTATTTAAATATATATTATACATAATCACATACATGGTTTTACATGTGTATATGTATGCGTATCTTCTAAAATACTATTTGCACAAAGTAATATCATTTCCAATTATTGTATATAAACAAATGAAAATATATTTGTGATCTTTTGCAGCAATATGCTATTATAGAAAAACAATCTCAAATTCTTAGTGGCTTACAACAAGAAGTATTCATTTCTAGGTCAAATTACACGCTTTTACAGGTAGTTTTGGGTCTCTTTTGTGTGACTTCTTCCTTCCAGGCGACATCTGAGACATGCTGGCTTATGGCAAGAGGGAGAGTAGTGATGAAGGAAAATCATAATGAATCTTAATGCTTTAGTTTCAGAAGAGGCATCCGTCATTTCCACTCATTCCATTGACCGAAGGAAGTCACATGTCCAATGTATACATATTTTTTTAAGGGCTAGGCAATCCATAAACTAACAGTCTACTGGTGACAGCAACATCAATGGTTGGAATATTTCATTCCTCTCACGGGTAGGGTATCGGCAACAAGGCAGTAGGAGGGCATGTGAAGTCTTTTCCCAAGAAGGCACAACAACAAATATTTACATAATATTACACTCTACTTGGGCAAGAATCAAATTTCTGGGGATCGACAAGAGGTTGAATTATATTCAGAATTCTTACTAGCAAACATTAGATAGATAGCAGAGTAGATCTGAATCCAATCAAAAACACAGATTTATAAAGCTTTCATGATTAAATCTTAGAATAAGACATTTTGAATTGCATTGTGTATAATTCATATTGAAAACTTAGAATTCTCAAGATTTCAGGTGATATTTCTAATCTTTATGGTTTGAATAAGAGAAGTGTAAATTTTACTTAAGTACTGATCTATATTATAAATATTATTTGTGGAAAATTTGCTCAATTTTCCCAGAGCATGTATGATACATGGGCATTGCTCAAAAATGTTTGATGGGTCATCAGTTCATAATTCTGTTCAACAAGAATATAATGAAAGACTTTTATATGTGAAGAACCAGTCTATATATTGTGAGGGATACAAAGGAGGAAAATATGATTCTGGGTTTCCTTCACCTATGGAAGTGGTATGGAGATTATCTTGATGATAATCATGCCAAAATGTGTGTATGTATGTTGTTAGACTGTTTATTGGAGGAAATGGAAAATAAAAGTCCACTTTCCTACCTTAAAGAAAATTACATCTCCCTAGAACATATACAGATAAGAGACTAGAAATAGTAAACCTGGAAATAAAAGTCATGCAAGGGAACATTCAGAAGAAAAGTCAAATCCAGAAGATTCCTTTAAATGATTTATTGTTGGTAGTGTTGTATTGATTCTTCTTAACATGACTAGTTATTGAGATATGTTGTTGTATTATAAATAAAACAAACAAAAATGTAGCCAATTAAGTTCTGAGCACTGACAGAGAGGCGGGTACTTAATTTAGGAGAGAAGCTTGATCAACTACAAAATTTTCTTGTCTGGTAGAAACTGAAATATTAATGCTTTTATGTTGTAGGTAAAAATTAGCCCTGTGGAGCCAATGAAAATTAATAAATATGAAAAATTTTGTCAGACATGGGAGTATAAGACCACACAGAGAATCAAATGTAATATGACAAGTCGGATTCCTGTGGAAGATAAGGAATGACTTTCATTTTCATTTTATTCCTTTGAAAAACTGATCCTTGCGAGTTCCTGGAAATTTTTGGTTTCTGTAAGCATGATGATAGATGCTTTTGTAGAATCATGCCCTGTTTATAATAAATAAAAGGTGATGTTCAATAATATATATTCAGTATATATTCAGTAATATAAATAAAAATCATGGTCAACATAAAACTAATTCGATACATACCAGTATAGAATTCTATGCTCTGTTCAATAATGTAAATTGGATAGAACTTTAGTTAGTGTCTCCCAACCCCCAAAACAACTGTTGATCCACACAGATTTTGGTTACACATCATTGGCTATTATAAATGTCAATTCTGGGCCTTGGAATAGCATTACATCTTTTGGAGGGTTTTCCTCTGTAGGCAATGAGTGTTCCACTGTTGGTAATATTGAGGTAGAAAAAAATGGGTCTTAAACTTGAGCATGGGAAGAACTATCTCCATATTCTTAAAACAATAGATTTATTTATGGACTCTATTGTGTGTGGAGGCCAAAAGATTCTCGTGGTGGGCTGAGCTGAATCCCTGACACATGGAATATTTCCAGGATCTAGATGAGTACCCTAAAGTTCAGGGGAGACTACTTCTAGAAAAAGTATTTCTCTTTACCTTTTACCTCTAATACCCAGAAGCTTCCATAAAGATTTTGTTTTAGCACCAGAGCCTCAACTTAACCATGCTTTGGAAATTTAAGAGAGAGTACTACATCGGCACAGTTTATTTTTTTAAAGAAGAGAGTCACTTGGAGAAACGTGCTATTAAAACAAATTTAAAACTAAAGAGCTCTTTGGTGGAATTATGAAGGGATTTCAAGAAGTTAAAGCAGAAAAACACAGTGGAATAATTAACTTCCAATCATCTATATGAATGTATGTTGAGAATTTTTGTAATTTAAAAATAAAAAGAAAAGTACACTTTTATACACTATAAGCTGTATACAAGGATATTATTAAGTTCAGTTTAATACGCCTGCTTGTGTCCCCACCCCCCCAACCACCGCCCCCCCCCCACCAAAAGTCATATGTTGAAACCTTAATCCTAATGTGATGGTATTTGAGGTGGGGGCCTTTGGGGGCTAACTGGTGGTGAGAGTGGAGCCCTCATGAATGGGATTAGTTCCCTTATAAGAAGAGTCCAGAGAGCCAGCCAGCTCTTTTGCTGCAGTCTGAAGAGGGCTCTCACGAGAATCCACTCATGATGGCACGCCCATCTTCAACTTTCAGCCTCCACAACTGTGAAAAATAAATTTCTGTTATTTATAAGCCACTCAGTCCGTGGTACTTTGTTCTAGTAGCCCAAATGGACTAAGCATCCCAGGCAGGTAGGGCTCTGGATGAAATTCTTGTTTGGGTGAGAACTTATCTACATCCACAGAGTTCCAAGACAGAGCTTTTAATGTGAAGCCATGAGGTCCTTTAAATTGGAAGAATAGGCAACATGAAGCAGCTGTTTGACACTCCTCTTTGGCTCTCTGTGGAACACTCTCGCTATGCAGCATCCGGTGAAGCTGGAGCTCCAGCTCTTCCCATGCTGCTCCCAAAACAACAATGCTTAACTCAGTGTCATGGGACCAGCTTACCGAATGGCATTCCTGTCTTTAGCATTGGCATGAATTATGCTCTCCTTGTACACAGAAAGTTGCCTGTTGTCAATTCTTTTCTAACAAATATTTGCATGTGTTTATTCCAGAGAGCCTAGGACTGAAGTTTATAGGCTGCAGTGAAATATTTTGAGCTCTGGTTTTGTTCTTAAAACATATAAAAATATTTTATCACATAATAAATTACTTAGAAGGCTATTTATTGCATCAATTTTCTTGGAAAATCTAATAGCTGGAAATATTTTCATACAAGAAAAAAATCTAAATCAAATGCATGTTTTCTATATTATCAATAGTAGGTAATTTTTTGAGAATTGCATAATTTTTAGCTTACAGAGTAAGAACCAAATCACCATTTTCAGAAGATATAAAAAGTTTATATCTAAATATCTATGTACTCAATCTTATCTACTTCTTTATTTCATCTTCCAAGTAATATACCACTCATCTGTTCCAAATAAGGGATCTTTTTATCTCCTGCTGTTTTAAAAATTTCTTCAAATGTCTATAATTTACTTTAAAGTTCATCTCTTGTAAATGTTTATAAGTGGCACAGGCCTATCTACAAACCTACGTCAGCTCATGTCAGTCAAGAATTCTTTATATTCAGTTAATTGGTGTCTCACTTCAAGGAAACCAATATCTAAAAATCTGGATTTACAAGACAAATAAATTAGGATGCAATTATTTTACTTATGCAAAAAATTGCCACTAAAACTAAAATCTGAAGATTTGAAATCTAAAAAGATTTAAAGATTTTTCTTTACTTTTGTGCTATTTCAATAGGTGACAAAAATTAACTATGTTTCTGGAATATATCTATTATGTAATTAATATTTTATAAAATTCTACTTTTATCAGACCTTCCCCATCTTTAGTTAAGCTTTACCTCAGTAGTAAGAGTTTTCTTATTTAAACATAAGTCAGATCGTCTTACACCCTACTCAAGGTCCCAGAAGATCTGATTCTTTTTCCGCTTCCCTGATTTTTCTCTTGGCATTTATCACTATTAATATAATATAATTGTACTAGTTTATCTTCCTTATGAACTGAATCCATCTCTAGAACATGAGTTCCAAGAAAGAATTTTATCTGTTTTGTTCAATGCTGCCTTCTCAATGCCTAGAAACAAATCCAATACATAGCAGGGTTTCAATAACCATTTGTTAAATGAATCGATGATTATATTGTTAACCTACAAAAACGGAAACTAGTTTAAGAGGAAAAGTGTTTATTTGGGATCAAAGAATTGCAATTCAAAGAGCATAGATTCATGTAGAAACCCAACTATTGTCCTGATTACAGGAGAGGAGCTCAGGGTTTTTACAGAAAAAAGGGGAGGATGAGGTGAATTGTATTAAGGAAGAGTTCATCGGTGCTAGATGAGGTAAGGCTAGGTTTATGCTTCATAGATTGGCTTGAGATTCAGTCATCAGGCAAAAGACTAGACTTCTTCACTGATTGGTTAGCAGTGGGGTCATCAACAAAGTCTGGTTCCACCAGTCATTACCAATGAGATATTCTTGTCCTTACTGTCTTCTTGGAATCTCGTTGGTTTGGTCTAGTTTGGAAGATAAAGAAAACAAGAGGAGCAAGGCAATTCCTCTGAAATGACTGCTCTGGCTCTATTTTAAGATGGCTCCACTCATGTCGTCTCTCACAATATTCTGTAGATGGCACAACCTTAAGCATGAAGGCTGTGCTGGTTATTCTTTGTCACCCATCTGTCACTCTTTTTGCTCCTCTCCCTCTGCTCTGAGCCTACAGAGGCTTGCCTTTCTGACCGCCTCACAGACACCCCATTGCCTACGGGCTTTTAGTTGGATTCAGCTAGTGGGAGGCACTGACAGGAAACTGAAGAGCAAGAAGAAGGAGTGAGAATTTTATTTATTTATTCCTCTTAATCCCTTCCTTTCTCACTGTAGGGATTCTGGGGTGCTACTGGGATGCGTTTTTTGAAGGCTAAAGCTCCTCCCCCTTAACTTTGGCTCTTTTAGTCTCTAGAACCTTGTTCCTCCTTTGCCCCTTCAGATCTGGTGGTGGTGATAACTTCCTGCAGTTAATAAACAGCTTCTTTATCATTTCTTGTGGATTCTTTGAAACTGCTCCCATTTCTGCTAAGAATCTCTTTGTTAAACTCTCTTTAAACTTGTTTAATTTCTCTTAAATCCTTTAGAAATTGCATCTTTTCCTGCCTGCACCCCGTCTGATAGAAGTTTATTGGAATATTGACAGTTACCATGAATAGCAAGAGAAAGTAAACGTAACATTGAATTAAGGAACAGTGTCAAATCAGATATCTCTATGTCAGGTATCAATGACTTAGACAAATTTAGAAAAGTGCTTAAATACTCTGAGACTCTATTCTCAGAATATTTAAGTTTCTCTATTATCAAATGGAGCTATTGGTTAAACACTTTTTAGACACTTTTGATTTTCTAATGCACATTAAACTAAATGGAGAAAAATATTATAACAAGATTGTATGAGTGCCGTTTGTCTCAACTTTGCTAGGTGATACAGAGACCCATTAACGTCTTGGGAAACGTTATCTCCAATTCTTCGCTGGAGTCTTGTGTCAGCATCATATTTCACTGTCTTTGCCATGTCTTCGTGGTAGGAGGAATGTGCTTTCCTACAGGTTGGCTTTGAGATTGGCCATGTTGCATATTTAGGCCAGTGAAATGCTCTTGGGCATGATGAGAAAAGAGATGTTGAATATGCCTGGGAAGGATGGCCTGCACTCTTGTGCTCCTGCAGTCTATCAGGAGAATAACACATCTCAGGTAGCCACTTGTCCAAGGAAAATGTGGAGACACATGGAACAGATCTGAATCCAAACAGAAACCTGAACCTAAAAGCAGCCAGCCTGCACCCTAAGGCAGACATATCTCACCTAATTTGCGGTTTTGTATGTGAAGAAAAATACATGCTTATTTTAAGCCATTGATATTTCAGATTGTTATGCAGCAAACACTTCCCAATGCATTATTTTCCCTCTTGTTCTAAATGTTATTAAATGGAAAATTAATACAAAGTTAAAATTAATTTCAAGAGAAAATTCTATATTTAAGTAAATTAGAGAAAACAGTAATGAAAGGAAAAGGTGAAACAAGGATTTCTGCATTTGACAACGAGCCAACCATTAACTGGTATTAGATTTTTTCCTTTTATCACAAACAGTTTAAAGATTGGAAAACATATATGAAACAATTGTTTCAAACATGGGACTACAAGCAGCACAAAACTGTGATTGATAAGAGAAAAAACATATTAGGTGAATGCTAAAAGTTTACCCTGACTTTCTGCCTGGGAGCACTTTCCAGATAATACTGCAAGGAGCAAGTAGAGGACAGTGTACTGCAATAAGGAGGCAGAGAAATGAATTTAGGAAGGCAGAGGTGGCTGGGATTTGTGGGCCAAAGTACCAGAAAAGAGGCAGGTATGCAGAGAAAGAGCTCCAGAAATAAGCATGTGTTTGCTAAAAAATTTAACTAAGTACCAATTTGCATATAAATAGGGTGAAATTCCACAAGTCAGGGAAAGAACAATTGTTAAGAAGCTACACACCAAAGAATCATTCCGTTCCACTGGGAACTGATGAGCTTTCCATTTGCCAAAGTCAAAGATCTCATTAAATATTTGAAGAAGTAAACAGTGGTCTCAAATGGTCACACCTTTGTAGTAGGACAAAATTATACTTAAAATAAAGGTACACTAGATCCATATTATCAAAGATTTTTTAAAAGGATATCAAAGAATCTGCTTAATCTTTAAGTAACGTAAATACCTGCTAAATAGACTTAGGCACTCTTTAAAAGAACACAACAAAATCCAAGCAATCAACAGCATGATATTCACCATATCTGACATTCAATAAAAAAATATTACTCATGTGAGGAAGTAACATATTAAGAGCAAAACCAGAAGTAAATGACTCAATATAAATAGTCCTAAAATTGAGAAAGAAGGTGAAATTTATAGACAGAGACCTTAAAATAGCTATCATAAATATGTTCAATGATTTAAAGAGAATCCTAAACATAATGAGGAGAGAAAAGGAAAAAAATAAAAGAACTAAAGGTAATTTATAGAATTAAAAACTACGGTGTCTGAAATAAAAATTTGCTAGACGTAATTAACTATAGATTGGATCATGGACAAGATCATTGAACTTGAGGACAAAGCAATAGAAACTATCCAAAATGAAGCACAGAGACAAAATAGATGGAAAATAATGAACAGAACCTCAGCGTAATTTAGGACAATTTTGTGCTATCTAACATTTATGGATTTAGTATCATATGGGTAGGAAAGGAAGGTGGAAACAAACAAACAGGCAGAGACAGAAAAAAACAAAAAAACAAGCTGAAGAGATGATGCCAGAAATCCTTCCAGTCTTAATGAAAATTACAAACCTATTGATACAAAAAGCTCAATGAACTGCAAGGAGTATAAACACAAAGAAAGCCACACCTAAGATCATCATGAAATTTAAAAAACTATAGTGTCAAAAAGAATATTTTAAAAACAGCTAGAGGGCAAAGACATCTCATATACTAAGGATAAGAATTCACAGACGTCTATACTGTAAGAAATTATACAGTCAGAAGACAATACGGAATATTTTTTAAAGCTCTGGAAAAACAGACAAACAAACAGTATCCCAACAGTTCCTTTTTCTCTGCTGCCAGATATTTTTTGCTTAGCTCAGGAATTTTCACCTATTCATGTACAGATTCACACTCAAAGACAGAAGGTAGCAGAATTCTCTCCCCAGGAAAAATATCTTTCAAAATAAACACTCTTGCAGGCAAAAACTAATATAAAAGGCTGAGAGGGTTTGTTGACAGAATTGTAATACAAGAAATGGTAAAGGAAGTGCTTTAGACAGAAAAAACGTAATACAACAGATGACTTTGAATCTATACCAATGGTTCTCAAAGTTTTTGATCTCAGGACATATTTGCATACATACAAAATCACTGAGGATATAAAAGAGTTTTTGTTTATGTAGAATATTATCTCATACCTGTTAGGATAGCAGTAATCAAAAACCCAAAAGCTGGTGTGCGGGTGAGGATGTGGAGAAATAGAGATTCTTGTGTACTGTTCTTGGCAATGTAAATTGGCCAGATGCTATGGAAAACAGCATTGAGGTTTCTCAAAAAGCCTGAAAATACAACTGATATGTGATCCAGGAATCCCACTTCTAGGTATATATTCAAAAGGAGTTAAATCAGGATCTCAAATGATATCTGCACTCCCATGTTCATTGTGGTGTTGCAGTAACCAGAATATAGAAACAACCTAAATGTCCATTGACGGATGACTGGATGAAGAAAATTTGGCATATACACACAATGGAATATTATTCAACCTTTAAAAAGGAGAAAATTCTGCCTTGTATGACAACATGGTTGACTCTGGAGAACATTACGCTAAGTGAGAGAAGCCAGACACAGAAGGATTCCACTGGCATGATTCCACTTATAAAAGGTATTTAGTATAGTCAAGCTCATAGAAACAGAGTGGAGAATGGTGGTTGCCAGACAATGGGGAGATGGGGAAATCAGGAGTTACTCTTCAACAAGTATAAAGTTTCAGTTGGGAAGATGAATGCGTTCTAGAGATCTGCCGTATAACATCGTACCTATACTTAACAATTCTGTACTGTGCACTTCAAAATTTGTTAGGAGGATAGATCTCAAGTTAGTGATCTTACCACAATTTAAAAAAAAAAGTTAGTACCTATTTAATTAACTGAAATTAATAAAAAATCCTCTATATTGCTATATCTTAATGTAAATAAATATTTAATTAAAAATAACTATATTCAAATCAAAACCATAAAGTGATATCTCCTCATGTCTAGAATGACTATTATCAAAATGACAAGAAACAGCAAACGTTGAGAGGATGTGGAGAAAAGGGAACCCTCATACACTGTTGGCGGGAATGTAAGTTGGTGCGGCCACTATGGAAAACAGTATGGAGGTTCCTCAAAAAACTAAAAATAGAGCACCATATGATCTAACAATTCCATTTCTTGGTATTTATGCAAAGAAAACAAAAACACAAACTCGAAAAGATATATGCACCCCCATGTTTATTGCAGCATTACTTACAATAGCCAAAGCATGGAAGCAACCTAAGTGCCCATGGATGGATGAATGGATAAAGAAGTCAGGGGCTGGGGGTGGGCAAAATGGGTGAGGGGGGTCAAAAGGTACAAACTTTCAGTTATAAAATAAATAAATGATGCAGATGTAATGTGCAACATGGTGACTATAGTTAATAATGCTGTATTTTATATTTGAAAGTTGCTAAGGTAGCAGATCTTAAAACTTGTCATTACAAGAAAAACAATTTTGTAACAATTATAGTGGCACATGTTAACTAGACTTATTGTGGTGATCATTTCCCAATATATACAAATATCAAATCACTGTGTTGCACACCTAAAACTAACATAGCATTGCATGTCAATTACACCTGAATAAAAAAATAACTACACACATAAAATAGTGAGGAAAAGAGTGGCAGCATTTTAGATTACAAAATTTCTGTAATGTTTGTGTAAATATAAGATAGTTGAATTCTTACATTTATTTCTGCATTAGGTCCATTATGTTTTTTATAGTTCAAATATATGAGGAAAATCTGATCTTAACACAGGCAGGTAATTTGAAAATTTAGGAGTATTTTGAAAGCCTTTTCAGATAATTATGGATATTTTTCTTTGATATAATATCGAAACTTGACAAGTGGTAGCTGCTTGCAGGTTAATTTCAATATGGAAGCTTGTTTCAATGTACTTTTTGCAATTTTTTACATTAAAATTCATTAGCCTATTTTGTACTTTGCATGCATTTTTTCCAGATAAATGGTTTTGTAACATCCTTCATTGATCATTTAATGATATATCGGTCCATAGAATTATGCAGCTCTTCCAAATATATACAAATCATATTCAAAATGTATTGTGTAGTTTATAACACAAGTAGACATTAAATATGTAAGAAATGTTGTCCAAAGCAAAGGATAGGAAGGGGAAAATTAATGTACATTTTTGTAAGATTCTACAATTTAAGGGTAGTGGTATAATGTTTTTCAAATTGGACTGTGAATAAGTATTGAAAACTTCATCTATAATTGTAGTTTTATTTATTTATCCTATCAGTTCTATCAATTTTTGCTTTATAGAAAATATATCTGTTAGGTACATATAAATTAAGATTGTTGTCTCCTCTTTAAAAATTGCCCCTCTGTCATTATAACATTTTCTTCTTTATACGTAATAATTTTTCTTGTCCTAAATTCTACCATGTCTAATACTAACGTGACTTCTCTGGGTAGCTTTTGTATAGTGTTTGCATAATGTATCTTTTTTATCCTTTTATATTTAAATGATGTACTCATTTTAAAAGTAATTTTCCAGTAGAAAACTTAAGTTTAGTCTTTTATCCCCATTATGACAATTTCTGCCTTGCTCCCTCGGTTTAAACCGTTTATGCATAATACTGTTATCACCATGATTCAGTTTAAATACACCATCTGCTCTTCATTTTCTATTTTTATTTTTGTTATTTGCTCTTTTCCTGCCTTTATTTGGATTAATTTCATACTTTTTAGTATGCGGTTTTACTGCTACCATTGGCTTAGTAATTATCTTTGTTTTTTTCTTTTTGTCATTGCTGTAGGGTTTACAAAATGCATCTTGTTTAAAGAAACACAGCTTATAATTTCAAATGAATATAATATAATCAAAGACTAATAGTAATATCAAAGTTTGATTGTAAATAATTCGAAAAGTTTCACTTATAATTCATCCTTATTTGCACTGCATTACTTTTGAGAAAGTTTTATCAACTATTCTTGTATTCTTACTTACCTTAGGAAATTATGGAAACCTTGAAGTGCATATTTTCACAAATTTCCAATTAGTGCACCAATAAATACTCATTACACTTAAATAATTGTATTAATATATGGATTTATTTTAATACTTCTATTTTCTGTTGAATTATTTTTTTTAATTGCATGTTTTTTGATAGGTCTATTCCAAACAAAATTTATTTTACTCTAAGCAAAAACCTACAAAATTATGCAGTAAATTTCTGACAATTGTTTCTGGGGCTGACAATGAAGTAATGTTTGTAGCAAATGTCAAAAACTATTTTGGATATGAACTCAAGAGACGGATCAAGCCTGTGTGAGTTCAGACAAAAGCTGTGCTCGTATTTGTACATTTGAAAGGTGTAAGAGCTAGTGATTAGAGACTGGGAGACTAAGAATAACCCAACCTGAATTAAACTGGAACATGGTGACATGAACAGCACAGAATTAGAAGGCAGAATGAATGCTACACAAAGACTTTCCAGCATTGTCAAGGAAGTCACTGAAACATTCTCTCTGTGGGGCATTGGTAGCAATAGCTAGCCTTGTACTAATGCAACAACAATGCATAAAAGCCGTAAAGAAAGAACAAAAGGTGCAACTTACCAGAAGATATATGCTCAGTATGTAAAACCCAAGGATAAATATGGCCCTGACGACATGCTTCAAAATGTGGCATGTCAATCTGTGAATAGGGAAAAAGAGCAAATAATTCAGAAAGCATTTCCTTTACACAGATAAAACGAAGTCACAAGAAAAAGAACTTCTTTCACTACTATTTCCATATGGAATACTGTGGAATGAATGTAGAAAATAGAAAGCTTTTACAATTTATATGTTAATATGAGGTATACCTCCAGCTACTTAGGTCTTTATATTTTTAAAGAGATTCATTTTTGTATAGAACTGTGAGATATCATACATGAACTAATAGTAAGATAGATCCCTTTCTTTAAATGTGGAGAAAACAAAATAAAAAGTAGCTAAGATAATAAGAATTAAATTATTTACACAAATGTTGAGTATTTTCTATGAAGTGGATATAACCATTAGTGACTTTATTCATTATCTGAGAAAATTTCTCACTAATCTAGGCAAATGAAAAGTGGAAGCCCACTGGCACGTGGTGACTGAAGCTGGTTTCTAATGTGGTTGAATTCACTGCATGCATTATGAGAATCACCTGAGTGGTGTGTTTGTTTTCCTTTCCTTTTAGAAACTGTTTCTTTTCCATTACCCTTATTTCCATTTCTGTGTTAGAGTCTATGGAAGAATGGCTTAAGACCACTCATTGGTTGTTCCTACCCATTCAGTGGCCTGAGCAGTGGGAGCTGCAGGCCACTCTTCAGTCTTCAGTAGGGAATTGCTGGATAGGCAGAGAGGGTACCTTGAGTTGAGTAGCAGTCAATTCAGGAGCTGGTGCAATCCATTCACCCTGAAAGTCGTCCTTGGTCATAGCCTTTTCAATAGTGGCCTGGTCTTCCTTTTTAATGTCTTCAGCATCTCTGGAGAAGTAGAGATCAGGCATGACGTGCCACGGGTGTTTACAGGAGATGGTGCTACGCATGTGCAGAATGCCCTGGGCCAGCGTCCCCCACACCAGCCCCAATGAGTGAGCTCCCTTGTTGTTGCATGGGATGACAATGTTCACAGAATGCAGAGGACAGTCTGTGTTACACAGACGAGTGGTTTGCAGGTTAACATAAGACACTTTTGTGAGAGATTCGTGGTCAGCCCTGGGATCAGTAATCATTGGAAGTCTCAGCTACATGAAGGCTGCCTGGATCTGGTTAATGAATTTTCCAGGAATGAAGCCACCAGCAATAGGAGTGGCTTCAGTGGGGGCAGCAAACTTCAGCACAGCTCACTGGCCAGTATACCTGGAGGCTATGACACTGACATCAGCCAGGTTTTTGATGGCGACAATGGCATGAGCTGACAGCAGCAACTGTCTCTGTAAAAGACAAGCTACACAGATACCTATAATGCACATAACAAAAAAAGTATTGATATCAAGAATGTAACAGGAAGTACTAGACAACAAATAGAAAACAACCCAATTACAAAAACAGATGCATGGGGTGCCTTCATGCTATGTATTTTAACATTGTCCGATGAAAGTGAGGCATTAAAAAATGTTTGTGTCAAAGGTTGAAACAATGTTTTTCCTGTCTTTCATCTGCTTTTGTCTGAAAGTTTGGTATATACTCAAAGGAATAAGTTTTTTACAACATAGGGATTTCTCTTTTATTCTGGCTTTACTCTGTTCCTCCCTTAAGGACAGAAAGGGTTGCAGTCCAATGTAATTTATTACATTGCATTTCATTTTTAAAATTTTATTTATTTATTTTTGCCCTGCTATATTTATAAGCTAGGCTAAAAATGAGCTAAATATGAATAACCTCTCATTTCCTATCACAGTGTTAGCAGAGACTCCACCCTTAACGCTAAGACCCACCTATTTCTTTCTTTCATGAGTTACTATAATTTTGTTAGTTGTTAAACAAAGCTTTGATGCCAACAACTTTCCCATTTTTCCTATAGCATTTCCAGGGTTGGGGGAAGGGCCATTTATAAATATATTTGAAAAAAATATGAATAATTTAATAAGAATAGAAATGACTAAGAAGTTTACATGCAAATTAACATAATGATTCATAAATTCATACATAATTAAATAAATGCAAGTCAAAACAGCATTATACAATTTAGCAAACATTGAAAATATTAATAATCTCTAGTTCAACCTTCATAAAAGAAAATTATCAGAATAATTAAATATGTGAAAATAAAAATTTTACATATTTCCTGACCCATCAGTTCCATAGCTCAAATGTCCTCTACTCATAATAATCACAGAAATATACAAGATATATTTATTTCAGCAAAGTTGTTATTAGCCAAAAACTTTAAACAACCTAATTATTCTATAAAATATTCTACATGAATATTCTATGCAACAATTGCAAAATTAGTTAGGAAATTATAAAAACAAGACAAAATATTTCAGTGAAATAAGGAATATATTATTATGTCCTGTTATAAGTCATTTTGCCAAAGATATTCAGAGCTAGGATAAGGAACCAGGTTTGGAATGATAAATAAATGATAAGAAATAGGATGTTGGAGTATGTGAGGAAGCCATTTGGTGTAAAACTAATTCAGCCTGAACTCAGCCATTGAGCATGCATTGTATATATGCTTTAAGTATTTACTACGTCCCAAAGACAAGAACGATGCCCTTAAAGATAAGGATGTAACTTCCCCTACATTGGGATTTCCTTAAGGATAAGCATCTCCCCGCAAACTAAACACTGATTGCTAACCTGCTGTTCTTGCCCTGTGATCACACACCTTGAGACTAGTGACCCACTGTGTTCATTGAATTGCTGTACCAGCAAAGCAGTCTCTTGACTATTGGAAGAGGAATCTTCTAATCATATGTGATACATGCTCCTCCATGGTATATAACCACTCCGTACACCCCTACTTCTTTGGAGTGCTCCATTTCTTTGTGAAAGGACTCTCCCAGGCTATATGGTCCTCAGATTTGGCTCATAATAAACTCACCCCAATTTTGATTTATAAATTGTTTATAGATTATTTGCATCAACAGGAGGGTAATATATTCAATATTTCTTCACTTATTCACTCTTACAAGATTAAGATTTTATTTATTAATTCGTTCATATTGTTACCAGAACATTGGGTTCTTATTGTCCCTCAGGATAAAAAGAAGGAGAGACAACAAACAGGAGTATAAAAGTAAAAGTTTATTAACTTGTGCACAGGAGTGGCATGAGGGAGTCTGTGCAAAAAGGAAAGGGTGAGTGACTGGCTCATAAGGAGCAGGATTGTGGGGCTTTTGTTAGGCAAAGGTTGAGGAAGAGGTCCTTGTCATGGCATGTGGTGGGAGGGGGCTTGTGCTTGTACCTGCACTGTCACATAGCATGCCACTACATGCAATGCATGTATCACTAGCATGCTAGCTCTCCACCCCTGGGTGTGATTTTTACTATGCTAATAGGGCTAGGGTCACCTTCAGTGGACTCCTGCATGCCAGGGTTCATGTGTAAGCCCAGGAAAGTCCAGAAGCTGCAGAATGTGGGTCTCGGTGGCCTCTATCTAATTCTCCTAGCTTGACGATTGGTTAGGGGCCTTATCTTGTTAGGCCAGGGGCTTACACATGGCCCTGTGTCATTAGGCTGGTTCCTGTCTCAATATCATCTTCTATTTACTCTTTTAATGGATATGTATTGTAGGGGAGGTAAAACAATTTCCCCTCTGCTATTATAGGTTCTTGGCTGAGACTCCCATGTAATAAAAGACAGTTTAACAGGAGGAAAACAAACAGAGGTTTAATAACACATACACTGCCTGTATACATGGGAGAGACCCAGGAAAACAGAGTAACTCCCCAAACGGCCCAAGTCATCACCTTAAATAACATCCCCAGCTAAAGACAAAAGAAGAGGTTGGGAGTGGGAGTCCGTTGTGGGTGGTTACCAGGAAAAGCGCAGTAAACAAGGTTAAGATTGTTATGCAGATTTAGGTCATTGCTTTTCCATTGATAGGAGTTTCTAGAGTTCCAGTCATCCTTCTCTTCCTGGTAGAGAGTGGGAGACACCCTTACAAATGGAGATTTCCCTAATAGATATGAATATATCTTACAAAAATGTAACTTCTACTCAGTATTTATAGCTTTAATTATGTCTGCTATTTCTTAAAAATAATCAGTCTAAAATAATTATTATGCCAAAGAGATACCTTTTGGGGTAGCAATTTCTGCTCCCCTTCAGTATTTCAGACACTAAGCTAGATACTCCTCATAAAAAAGAAATTCATCTTTTTATCTATTTTAACTGCTCTTTTTTGTAGAGCCTCAGCTAGTACAATTGGTACTGATATGCAAAACAAAGAACAAAAAGTAACCTTCTCTTGAAGTATTGCAAAAAGACACCCTTTTTGGGTATATCAAGGGTGGAAAAAAATGTGCCTTTTCTTCTGGGCAGATGTAGCCACATCACACAGGACATGTTTGACAAGGAAACCAAAAGCTATCTTTTGGTTCTCACCCCCAGCCACTTGGCCAGATTCCATTATGTGGAGTATATCCTGGCAACCTTACTCAGAGACATTAGAAATTGGAAAATACACGGCGGAAAATATAAACATGTGATCCAATCAATTTACTTTTCTATTTTCTCTATAACCTTATTTCTATATGTTGAAATGAACAAATGTGTTAGTATTGACAAGAAATTTTCACATATTGAGGTATATTGGGTAGCTATTCTGGTTTCAATCTGATTCAAGTTGAACTAGAAAAGTTGACTTGTGGCATATCAAACATACATGGTACATCTGCTTTAATCATTAAAGTAAAGAATGCATTAAACATTATCTTAATGTAAAAGAAGGCACTCTTTGATTATAAGGATGCATACTTCCGTTCCTAGGAGACCAGTGTCAGTACACCTAAAGATAAGTTTCCTTTCCTGGACATCAGGGCCATGTTGACCTGCTAATCTGAAACTGAATATCTCTTTGAAACTTTGATGAATACGTGTCCTGGGTGTATTTGGTGCAAGTTCTTTGTTCTACAAAGGTATAAAACTGTACTGAACAGCATGCTTCTCTGAAAAGCTTTCTTCCTTTGTGGAGACGTCCTTCCTGGATTACAGTCCTCAGCCTGGTTCAAGTAAAATTCACCTTGTCTTTCTTATCTGTAAACTCATTATTGGTGATGACACTATGACAATTGGGAACTCATAAAATCTTCTGGATAATTTAGAGTCTTAAAATCTTTTCACTTCCTTTTGTAGGTGGGTTCTTGTTAGAAAGGATCTCACCATTGCTCAAGCAGATAACTTTCTGATGTTTAACAACAGGTAAGAAATACCTTTGTTCTAGACTGCGACCATAGCAGAGTAAAGTATGCTTGTGGGTAGTCCATTTGGAGCTAAAGAATAGAGTGAGGGCAGTAGAATATGTATTCTTGTTTGTGGGATAGTTGTAATAGTAGCCAGAATCAGATAAGAGAATTGCCAAGGTCCTTTTGAAGCTTTTAACACCAGTTACTGGGGAAGCATATTTTGGCAAAACTGACTCTAGACCCTATTTTCTTCCTGATACTCCTGTATTCTGTGGGACTGAATTTGATATTTGGGCAAATTTATTTGAGTATTGAGGGAGTAAGAAGGGCTGAGGAAGAAAATCACATTCTTTAGGTAATGTTTGGTTTTTCTCATTTCTTGTCCTCATTCTTCAGACACGTTTTCTGATAGGCTTTATTTGAAAAGTACTTTTATTTCGCTTTATTTTGAGTAAAGGTTAATATACTTAGAATAATTGAAAAGTCAGTAATAGCTGAAAGGGAGCAGAATATGTCACCCCAGAATATGCTTCTTTGGCATAAGGATTATTTTGAGCTGATTGTTTTTTAAGAAACAGCAGATATAGGAAAAGCTCTGAAAATGTGTTGCACAAGTTACCTTGGGGTTCAGTATTTGCCATCCCAAAATCTGTCTCTTTGGCTTGATTGTTTTTAAGAACAAAAGACTCAGAAAGAAACTTTGACCTCACCCCCCAACTGACCAAAAGAATTCCAGATAGAAGCCCTGTTCTGGGAGGGATCTAATACCATAGATAACTATAGCGTAATATGAACTAGGTGTGGTAGACAGGGAGGAGCCTCACAAGGCCCATTTGATCAAAGTTCTCTCCTTGTCCCATTGTCTTTGCAGATATGGCAAACATTTGCTTACTAAACATTTGCTTTTCTATCTCCCTGTGAACTGCCTTCCTCCTCTTTGAACTCCCAAACCACTACCCCCTAAAACCAGCCAGAAGAACCCAGAGGGTGGATGAATATTTCTTCCTCCTCTACATTAGCTTTTTGGAAGAGACATCTACATTTATAAGAGAAATCTCCATTTCTAAGGGTGTATCTCTCTCTGTACTAGGAAGAGGAAAACAGTTCTAAAACTC
The DNA here is from genome assembly GCF_021613505.1 of Equus quagga. NCBI lineage: Eukaryota > Metazoa > Chordata > Mammalia > Perissodactyla > Equidae > Equus > Equus quagga. The sequence goes on from NC_060278.1 coordinate 49,426,850, forward strand.
TAGAAACTCATCAATGGAGAAAGCAACAACTTAAATCTGCCTAATAACCTTATCCTCCTTTACCGTGCTTTTCCTGGTAATCTCCCATAATTGATTCCCCACCCTCAATATCTTCTTTTGTCTTTAGCTGGTGATGGTATTTAAAGTGATGGCTTAGGCCATTTTGGGGAGTTATTCAGTTTTTCTGGGTATCTCCCACTTATACAGGAGGTATACATGTTATTAAACCATTTGCTTTTCTCCTTTTAATCTGTCTTTTATTATTTGGGGGTACCTGCCACAAATCTAGAAGGGTAGAGGTAAAACCATTTTTCCTCCTTTACACGGCACAATATCAAAAGAATGGTTAAAAAGAGAAGGAAATCAGCAGCTTTTGTTTTATCAGTAAAGAGATATCATTTCAGAAATCAATTATGTTTTGCATATATATCTGTAATCAGTGTTTCTTTAGATTGTAATCCTTAATGAGCCTATAAGAATATTGCTACCTTGTGATTTAGTCAATGAGAAGACATATATGGTAAACAAGCTGCCTTTTCTTGTTTGCCTCTGTCTTTGATAACTTATTAAGAGAAACTTTCATATTTTGCATTTGTTTTATATTTATTTTTCCTGCTTTTGAATTTTGGTATTGCAGATTATATTTCAATAGTCTATGAAAGGATTTATCCTGAGGCACTTAACCTTTTATTTTTCTCATTACTCTAGCCATTAGTATACAAAAAGAATCAGTATTGAAAGATACTCTTTAAGGATATCTTTTTATAAAATTATGCTATTTATGTATTAAAATTCTGTATGAAATGAAATCTGATGAGATGACAAAGGCTTTGCAATACCAATCAGAACTGAAATTTTTAAAAGAAAATCTAGTAATTACCATGCAACACAAAATGAGACGTGAATTAAAGTTAAAGAAGTGAGAGAGTTTGATAATTCTATGTACTAATTCAAGTTAACTAGATGGGGAAGAAGCTGCAGACATGTAGCTGATGAAGATTCTTAGCTTAAAAACTATGCTTAATCTTTAAATGTACATGAACAAAAATATTAATAAAGAGACGAAAAAGAATATCATCGTTTCTCTTAACACCTTTCTTTACTGAAACTATGACATACCTGAAAACTAATTAGTCTTTTTCTTTTTATTTTCCAGGAGTGCTTTCTACCCTAGGTAATTAGTTTTTTTATATTCTATACTTTGAAATTTATTTGAGGGAGAAATGTTTAAAAACACACTTGAAGTATCAAAACATAATAAAAATCCATGCTAACTTACTCATATATTGTCACTTAAAAATAAATTTAAAAACTAACACTTATTAAGCATTTACATCTTCTAAATATTTTGTACAAACTGCCTCATATGATAAATTTCACAACACCACTATTATAACCTTCATGTTAAAAATGAGGAATTTAAGGAAAAAAGAGGTGAAGTATTTTTGCCCAAGGTTATACAGTGAGCACATGGCTCCATCAAAAAACCTACATAACCTGGCCTCAGGAATTGTGTCCCAGTCACCATACTATTCTGTTGTAACCACTATACAGTATTACTTCTCTACATATTACAACAGTGATATTTTTTTCACACAAACAAATAATGATGAGAACACCTTTGATATGGATTTCCTATTTTCATTTTAATCAAATATTAAACACTGCATAGCACCACAGGCAAAGTACTGAAACTCCTGAAATTCATATTTCTTTATTTCCCAGTAGAATCAGACATATGTAAAAAATCATTGACTGGATTGTTTTCATATATTGTTAAGGCATTTTTCCATATTATGCTGCTGTGGACTCAAATAAAATAAGTGATTTTCTGTATTTCGGTACCCTTTTGGAAAGGAGAGAGAAAAAGTCTTTCTCTTTTAAGCAGTATACTTAGGCACTGGAGACCTCTGTGCAATGCTCTGCTTTATGAATCTTCCGTGGTCCTGGCCTCTGCTGTGCAAGGGAAGTTTAAAAATCACTAGAGGCATAGGTCTATTATAATAGATATTCTTACACTTTTCCATATGGATTCCCTTCTTTTTCTGCTCCCTCTGTTTCTTCTCTTTCTTTTTCCTTGTTATCTTATTCAATGTTATCTCATACCTTGTCTTTTCTCCTCTCCATTCCACTGGTACTATCTACCAGCTCCTCTGGTGAGTATAGAGTTTCTATTTCAGTTTAAACTACATGCAGAATTACTACAGAAAAGGCTTTGATGACACTACTCTAGAATTTAATTTATTTCTAAAGTATAATTATCATTCAGGGATATTTTAACTAAAGCTAGCTCTAATGCTAATATCTTTATATTTGTGGAAGAATTTTGATATGAATTTTCTTATTTGTTCCTTAAAATACTCTGATAAATAAACTTTCAGTGAAGAAAATTAATAGATTAAGTGACAGTCCAGGGCCTCAAAGTTAGTTAGTAACTAAACATGAGATAGAACATAGCCCATTAGTTGCTCAGAATTCTCAGCTCTCTGCCACACTGCTCCATGGGCACTAGAGATAACCTGAAAGGAATCAATAGAAAATTGAGTTGCTACTATGTGATATGTACTGTTGGTGTTAACAAAGAAATATATGATATTGCCTGCCTTGCAATTGGGAACCTTCAATATTCACATCCACTTCTCAAATGGAGAATAGCCCAGGTGAGTGTAAGTTATGGTATACAGTGATCTTCTGGGTCATTGAAAGATTCTCTGCACCAAATATTTCCATCAATGGTACTCTGCAGGCCCTGAAATTAGAGAGTCATTATTTCCAGGATTGAAGATTTTTTTAAAGTCTTTAAGAGGTTCCTATGTCCCTAGATGAATTAAGAACATGTCAACTTGGGGCCAGCCCTGGTGCATAGTGGTTAAGTGTAGCGCACTCTGCTTTGGCGGCCCAGGTTGGTGGGTTCAGATTCTGACACCACTCGTCAGTCATGCTGTGGCGGTGACCTACATATAAAATAGAGGAAGACTGGCACAGATGCTAGCTCAAGGTGAATCTTCCTCAAGCAAAAAAAGAAGAAGATTGGCAACAGATGTTAGCTCAGGGTGACTCTTCCTGAGCAAAACAAAACAAAACAAAACACGTCAACTTACAAAAATAAAAACCAGCTTAAGAGACAAAGTTGGGATCAAAGAATTGCAATTCAGGAGCACAGCTTGAGGTATAAATCCAAATAGTGTATGGATTACAGGAGAGGGGATCAGGGTTTTTATGGGGAAAAGAGAAGAAGACGAGGTGAGTTGTTTTAATGAAGTGTTCATTGGTGCTACATGAGGCAAGGCTAGGTTCGATCCACTTTATGGATTGGCTAGCGATCCAGTCATCAGGCAAAAGGCTAGACTTGTATTTCATTGATAGTTGTGATTCCATCAGCAGCAAAGTCAGTTCCATCGGTCTTTACAAACAGGATATTCTTCTCCTTATTAACTTCTTGGAATGTCAGTGGTTTGGTCCAGTTTGGAAGACAAAGAAGACAAGATGTGCAAGGCAATTCCTCTGAAATGGCTGCTCTGGTACTATTTTTTTTTTTTTTTCAGAAGAAGATTAGCCCTGAGCTAATTACTGCCAGTCCTCCTCTTTTTGCTGAGGAAGCCTGGCCCTGAGCTAACATCCGTGCCCATCTTCCTCTACTTTATATGTGGGATGCCTACCACAGCATGGCGTGCCAAGCGGTGCCATGTTCTCACACGGGATCCTGGCCGGCGAACCCCGAGCCACTGAGAAGAGGAATGTGCACACTTCACCGCTGCGCCACCGGGCTGGCCCCCCTTGCTCTGGCTCTGTTTTAATGTGGCTCCATTCAAGTCATCTTTCACAAACACACTGTCAAATTTTTTAATAGATGGATAGGACTTTAGTGTATACAACATGAGATGGAAACTTGTCAGATTATAGAGGACTCCAGGAAAAAGGAGAAAGAGGCAGAGCATAGAAAGGATGGGGGAGGATCCCAGTTTATCATACTTTTAATTACAGCTGGTTTAGCTGCCATCTTACCTCATCTCTAGCTATTCTCTTCACAGAACATCATTCACTGTTGGCATAATTTTTTTCTCTTAATCTGAGATCTTTATAAAGTTACGATATATTTGTACAGTTAAGAGAGTCTTACTTTTAGAGAGTTATATAATTCATTGGCTCTTTAATTCACAATCAGAAAAGCAGACGTTTTTCTGAATTACTTCTCTCTTTTGAAATCTTGCTATATTCCTACAAGCTCCTTGCTTGAAAGCCTAATTATTTCAAGGACTGAGCAGTTAAATGACCAGCAACTTTGTCTGTTAGGCTTCTCACTCAGGCATATCTGTGCATCCAAGTGTTCATATTAATTGACTGATTGATCCCATTATACATTAATTTAAAGGACACTTACTTTGATCCAGGCTATGACTTATGGGGAAAAAGAAATAAATACAGTTCTCATCGACACATCAAAATATATTGAGAGAGAGAGAGAGATTTAAAATATAGAACTCAATAAAATGATTATTGTCTTGTCTTCCAAACCCTTTTGTGACCCAGACTAAAAGGAATGTTTTTCTTTTCCAAACCCTTTTGTGACCCAGACTAAAAGGCATGTTTTTCTTTTGTGATGCTAATAGTTTCCTGCAACGTCATCTGTCACTAATGCTTTGTCTACTATATCACCAGACAACTAACTTCAGCTAATCTAATCCAACAACTTAATTCATGAGGCTCATGACGGAAGCAGTCTTGATGTATTAACTAATAGTCCTGGATATTGCTAGGCTCATCATAGATTCACAGGATTTTAAACCTAAACAGCTAAACACATTCTCGGATATCATCTAATACAACCACATACTACACATTGAGATAATGAGTTTCTGAGTGCCTTTGCTAAGATTACTTGGTGACAAGACAGTAACCTGGATCTCAATGACTAGTTCTTCAGCCATTCAATTAAATTAAATATACAGCTCATAAGAGGTCTTTAAATTCCTGAACCCAAAGAGTTTTTCCATGGAGATTTTAGATATCATCATTGCTTAGAGAGGGTATTAGAGAAGAGGATGATATTTTCGACTAAAACAGTCTTTAAAATCACATCACTAAGAAAGCTTTTCCTTCCCTGCTCCCTCTGAATTCTAGGACAAGGGTGTAATGTTAATTTAATGAGTTTCTCCTCTTCTGAGAGACTTTACTGTGTGCTTAGAACACTGTCCTCATTTGGGTTAGTGAATTGCTGAAATGTTGTATTTCAGTCTTAATGAATTTATTTAATTTGATATGATGTCTCAATGCAACTAAATTAAAAGTAGGCTTGAGATAAAAGACTCTCTAACTATCTGACTAAAGATTAAACCGTTGAATTTCTTGAACCTCACTATCTCTGGTTAGGAACTCAATACACTATAGGAAAACAAATCTTCGAGTTTCCTTAATAAAGAAAGAAGTTTGAATTTCAATGTAGGCTTGGCATTTAACTGGTTATTCTTTGTTAAATAGAAAACATGGTCTCAGACATTAAAAAGAAAAGTCTGCACACATAATATTATTCACACTACAGTAAAATGTTTGGTTGTCAAGCATTACAGATTCAGATTACGTGCCTTCCTTATAGAGTTTGCACTTCTTCCTCTGATCAAATACTTTATCCTGAATGTCATTTAAAAGAAGCCAGCATTTGAGTCTTTGTATAGTCTCCCAACTGCCAAAAAAACTTCAGAAGTAAAGCAAGGCAGTGACCTTGAAATGTACCCTCTGCCATAATAAAATCGTGGTTATTTTTTCTGTGGTAAAGTGTTTGCAAGATATCACATTTCTCCTTTATATTCAGATCTCAAATCAGATGCATTTTTCTCTGGAAATATCTTTTAAAGTGAATTCAAAAAGAGTTTTTCAGAGCATAAAAAATAATCTATTTCAGATTCTTTTAATTTATGCCACAAGCAGTAAAGGTAAGAGTTCAGAACGTAATTAACTTAAAAAATACGTTGAGAACATATCTGACTCATCATGCTTTAATGAGTGTCCATAAGTAGATGATCTTTGCAAAAATAAAACAGAATACTGATTACAGAGGCCTTGACTCCTACCTGAGTAGAAAACCTGTATAGTGTATCACGGGAGGAAGTTTAAATGTCACCGAACAGAAATAAAAACAAAATTTGGCAATTTAATTTCCTTGAGTTGCCAATGCTTCAGAAAGGACCAGACAACAGGATTTTACTAGGTAGGCTGGGCAATAGTTTCTTCTTGTCACGTAAATTAAGAAATATAAAATATTCAGTGTTTGTTTAGAAAGAAGATTACATGTCTCATGCATAGAGCGATATTTTGTATTATAGAAACCAGAAGTAAGAAGGAGAAATTGTGTGGCTTATACATAGTCATAAATTTCATGTGACACACTGATTCTGTGTTTGAATCCCATGATTAGGCAATCTTTGCATAATAACTTAGATAGAAAATGCATTAATATGCCTTAGCCCCTTAGTGCACCCTTTAGTATACCCATTTCCTGTACTGTGTTAAATCCTGGTACTAAGAAATTGGAAATGTTTAGCATATTATGTTTAAAAACTATGGTGTTCCTTTATTTGTGAGAGAGATATATATGTTATATATACATATATATATATATATATATATATATACAATCATTCACGAGAAATTTGAAACTTTAGAAATAGAAAATAAAGAAAAGTGATGGGAGAGGAAATGTAGACAAAATCAAAATTACGAAAATTATTAATCTTCAGCTTTTTTGGTATTCTTGCTTAGCAATCTGGAAAATTATGTTGCCTCAGACATTAGGGAATAAGACCGAGAAGGCATGTTATGGGAATGCAGTCTCACAAGCCGGTGAGGAACATCTGTTTGGGATATGGAGGCCGATTCCCCTCCACGGAAACGGAAAAGTAAAGAAAGACTAAAATGCATTAATTATAAAATTGATGCAATTTTTGTTCTCTATTCCTCTGACAGCTGGTGGGGGAGATGTTAAGTAAAGGAGATGATTTTAACATTCCCTAATAAGAGTATTAACAAACAAGGGAACATAGAATTTTATTCCTATGTATTTTTTATTTTTGAAGGAAACCTACACTAATAATTAGTAGGAATATAAATATTACAAAACATGTAAAATTATTATCAGGCCATATCAACTCAATGTCTCGATAATAATATCAACTGATGTAATTACTTGTTTTCACCACTAACAATGTCAAATTATAATAGAAACAAAACAATTCAGTATATTGAGTCTATAATCAAGCTTTCACAAAACATTTTGAGTTACTACTATTGACTAGTGGTGTTGAAAGATGTATAAGGCCCAAGTGGCAGGTCAAGTTCACCTGCCAACTGAGTAATGGCACAAACACATACATTTTAAATTGAACCAAATTCTATATGATTACACAGAAGGACGTCATTAATTCTACACAGGTCAAGAGTGTCAAAGAATTTACAGAGATGTGGACTTCCGTGGTATTTTAATGCTCAAATGGGAGTCTGATTCAAAGTTAGGTAGGAGGGGAAACATTTCAAGCATTTAGAATTTGATGTTTATCTTAAGTTTAGGTATGAAGGAGTAAAGAAGTAGAAAGAGAATGTAATTGTGGTGAGAAAATAGAATACAGAATTTAAAACAGTAGAAAGTGGTTGTGGGGTTATATAAACAATGGCCAACTAGGAATGGAAGGCAAACAACAAGGGGGCCGCTATGCTTCTCTTTTATCTTCACAGCATGAAGGATGATGGGCTGTTGGGAATTCAGAGGAAGAAAAAGACTGCAAGTCAGTATCAATGTTCTCATGGAATGTCTGAGATTGTGAAGGAAGGCGGCATGAGAATTAGCCAGATGATATCAGCAAAAACAGTAGTAGTTTCTCAAAATGTCCATGGTCCGTAAATGGCGGTAGGAGTGAAAATTCTGGTCTATCTTCTCTTACCTCCTGGCACTTAGAAATCCTCTGTGCAAAGATCACATGGGAAGTAAATAGAGATTCTGTAAAGGGACCGAGGGAGTCTTTCGCGAGAATATGGGCAACAGCTGGCCCAGTGGAATGGGTTCAGGAAAAACCAGGAGCAGCAGAGTGAAGCATAACGGGCCTCTGGAGGACAATTAGAATATGACTGACGACAGGCAACTAGAGAGGCTTGAAATTTGCTTGTTGACAGAGCAAGGTGACCATAAGGCCATAACTGGATTTTCCTGACTTCATGTTTTGAAACAAAACTTTTTAAATATAGTTGCTTTCATGTTTATAGAAAGTATAAAATCCTGAGCCCCCAAAGAGAATGGTAATTGTAATAAGATTTTAAACTAAAGCATCAGTTTATTATCCTCTCTGCCTCTTCTACCCAGTGAGGTCCTGTATTTTTCTTCTCGAAATCTTTCCTGAGTCTCCTAGCCTGCATATTCTCCCCATTCTCAGAACTCTTCGTCTGATCTGTACATACTGTCTTACACTATTCTCTAATAGTTATGTGTCTGGAATGTCCTCTTCAGAGTTGTAATGTATGTTTTTATCTACCATAATGATTACAGCAGTGTTGAATACATCATGGCTATTCAGGAAAGACTTGCCTCAGCAAATGTTTAGATGGCCTTGGAATATCAAGCTCACAACTGAGAGGTTGTAGGTTATTTAAGGGCCTTTTAACCTTCTTCTTCATTGCAGGACATCTATCCTCATCTCAAAAATGTCTGGCAAAGTCCAGTTGATTCTTCTTTATTGATTCAGAAAATAGCATATGTTCCATATTTACACAATGGAATAAACTGGTAAATTTTTTCTTTTATGTGAGGAAGATTGTTGCTGAGCTAACATCAGTGCCAATCTTCCTCTATTTTACGTGGGATGCTGTCACAGCATGGCTTGATAAATGGTGTGAAGTCCGTGCCCAGGATCCGAACTCCTGGCTGCTGAAGCAGACTGCAAGAAATTCACCACTGTGCCACCGGGCCAGCCTCTAAACTGGTAAATTTTAATTGGTTTGGTCAATTCCTAAAATACTTGAAAACCAAGTTTCATAAATAGCTTCCAGTTCAGCTGCAATAAAAATAGCATAAGGAAAATTAACTCTCATTTAGCATTGCTAGATATTAACAAAAGAAGTAAAGACAACACATGAAAAGGAGGTAAGTGATTACCACAAAGAAGAGCTATATTTTTGTGGATACACACATGCTCATTGGTTAAAATGTTGAGTTTCCTACAGGGCAAGCAGACCAGACAGTGTTCAGGACCTGAGGTTGATACGGTGGGGAAATCAGACTTAATTCAATAAATGCCTTCCGAGCCCTAGTATCTACTAGCCACCGTTTTAGTCACTAGGAAACAGAGAACCAGACAGAAAAAAATCCCAGTTTTTATGAACCCTATATTTTAATAAGATTAAATATATAATTATACAAATGTATAATTACAAATTGATTAAAATTAAATTCCATTATAAATATTCCATAGTATATGTATATAAATACCTGTTTGGGTACATCTATATTAATTTTCATAACATATATTAACTTGGGCTATCTGGGTCTTCAAAATTCCAGTGTGATTTTTTTTTCTAATCATTTTACACTGTTATTAGTTCTTCACTTTAAAGTCTTCAAAAATGTTGAGAGTTTGCAAATTATGTTACTACTGTGGATATTATTAGCTGTGGGTATCACTGAAAGGAAACTATTTAATTAACTTGTGGATAAATTGATAGGTCCACTGAGTATTATCCCCCCTAACTATTTTGGGATCTGTCCTTGTCCTTCATTGTTCTTGAAACTCACTCTCAATGTTTAAAATATAGTCTTTGTCTCTTTATAAAACCATACTTTACAGTATAGCTTACTAAAGAATTGTCATTATCGGCCGATCTGGTGGAACAGCAGTTAAGTTCACATGCTCTGCTTTGGTGGCCTGGGGTTCACCGGTTCAGACCCTGGGTGTGGACCTAGCACTGCTTATCAAGCCACCGTGTGGCAGGCATCCCACATATAAAATAGAGGAAGATAGGCACAGATATTAGCTCAGGGCCAATCTTCCTCAACAGAAAAAGAGGATGATTGGCAGGAGATTTTAGCTCAGGGCCAACCTTCCTCAAAAAAAAAAAAAAAAAAGAAATGTCATTATCATAAATAAAAACGTGTTTGTTGCAGAGAAATAGCAAATGATTACAAAAGCCTTTGTGCATTAATCCACAAACATTAGATTCATTGTGGTACCTTTGAGGGTTGAATTTGTTACGTTTGGTAAAGCACATAAATTTGAGGAGGGGAAAATATAAAAATCTCAATGCAATCAGCTTAACATATTTTATTCTGTCCTTTAGATGAATGAGTTAATAAAATATTTAATTATTTGAATCATTTGCTTTCCACTTTTTAAACTTCCATATCAATTTATCCAATTCTGGAATTTGGCTTTGGTTTTGTTAATAGTCAGAGGCATTTCTGTTGGCTGTATGTTTTACCTCTAGCTGAAGTTGGAAAGGGCAATTTGTCAATCATACACTTCTACTTCCTAGAATGCAGGTCTGTGTACCAAAAAAAATGTACTCTGTGTTCCCTCTTTCCTGGCAAGGGACACTCCACTCAAATATATTGCCCCAAATTGTCCTACATGTGTGAGACATCTCTTATAATTCCCTTGTTATTATTTTAAATCACAGCCAAAACCTCTTTCACATTTTTCTCATAGAGAGGATCTCCTTATACTCTCTCCTTAAGTTTGGGCAGGCTTGTGAATACTTCAGCAATGGAGTGTGGCAGAAGAGATTCTATGTGTCTTCTGAGGTCAGGTTATAAAACCAAGTAGTTTCCAACATTGCTTGCAGGAACGCTTGCTGTTGGAGTTCTGAGCTTTCATGTAAGAAGTCTGACTAAAAATTAATAAAAATACAATTTGCTTACTTTTTATTTCATAAGATTCTAATGATACCTTAATAAAAACAGCCTCCCAGCCATCCTTGTCAAGACACCAGACTTGTTAGTGAAGTGGCCTCAGACACTCTGCCAATTGAATAACACCACTGATGTCCATCAATGCCACATGGATCAGATGAATTATCCATCCCAGCTTTTTGTGAATTCCTGATTTACAAAACCATGTGATGTAATAAGACCATTGTTGTTTTAAAACAGTAAGTTTTAGGGTAGTTTGTTATACAGCAATAGATAATCGGAACCTCTTTCATCAAACCTTCCTTGACTTATGATCCATTTAGTTAGCTTTCAGGTCTTTAGTTGGAGGAATGCTATTTGTATATCCATATCATAAAACATATAATCAGATATTAATGAATGGTGAAGGAATTTTAATGTTTTCCTTCTTCCAAGATAATCCATATATTAACATAGGTCAATACCTATAGCCTAATTATGTACTTCTAATGAACGTATTATAGCCATCAGAATTTGAGAAACAGAGAAAGGTCTGGGGTAGAACATTCTTTCTAGTGAGTCCTTAAGAAGGCCAATATATGAATTTGTCTCAATTTTTCTACATCTAAGATTCAGTTTTTAACTAAAATTTAAAAACATTTACTCCACTTTCTGCAAGAACGTATTTTCTATATTAACCAGAATTTCTTTCCAAAATAAAATAACACATTTTGAATAAATGATTAATTCCTGGGCTGGTTGGCGCTGATGAAGGCTTTTCTGGAATGATTTCAGACTCCCATACCACTGCTTCCTTGGAAACAATAGAGCTAAAATAAATGTGGATGTTGTGTTGGCCTCGTTTGTCAAATGAAACAGCACCTGCATTGAGGAAAGTATGAGTTTGGATCCGAGCCTCAGGCCTGCATGACTAGAACAGTATTAAGGATTGGTGGAAAGTGGAGGATACAATTTGTACCATATGGCTCTTGTCCATGACAGCTATACATACATCATATGCATCACGGGAAAAGAAATTATGTACTTGGGTAGCTGCTTGGATTCTCAATGAAATGATGATGTATTTGCCTTATTTCCTACCTTGCATTCTTCTATAAAATTAGATAAACAAAATAAATAACTATTAGATTAAAAACTGTTGGTTTCTTATGAGTTTGACTGCCTACTTGCATGTATAATCAATAACAATAACAATAGTTAACACATATGGAGTATTTCATATATGCCAAGCACTCTTCTAAACACATCCCTACATTCACACACTTAATAATCAACAATCTGTGAGTTAGGTGCTGCTTACCATCTACCTTTTTTTACAGATGAGAAAATTGAGTCATAGAGGGGTTAAGTGGCTTGTTCAAGTCTCACAATAACTGAAAAATTGCGAGTGAGGATTTGGATATAGGCATCCTGGCTCCAAAATTCACACTCTTAATAATCCATCTTGTCTCTTAAAATTCTAATAATATTCAAATAGAAACAGTAAAGACACATTAGAATTAATACTTACAAAGAATATCTCCCAAAACTCATGAGCAAGCGTTCATGGCCAGGGAACTAACTGGGAGATGGAAGAGGCTCCAACTCTTATGAGGTACTAGATGATTATTTGCAAAATAAGACATTTGGGGCAATACATTGTGTTAATCAATTACTCTACCAAGAAAAATAGTAAAAGACATTGAAATAAAAGACCTTAGGTACTTCATGGGCAAGACTGCATTTGGAGCCTAATAAATATTTGGAGGTCCTGATGGGAAGAAAGTCTTTTCACGGTTATTGAAATGCGATTGATACTAGAATGAGCAAGAAAAATGCTAGGGACCAGGAGATAAGGCTAATCTGTTATAGAGAAACAAACCTCTAAATCAGTGGAGCAATGACCATGAAGAAGAGAGATTAGCTCAAGTAGTTGCACACATGTCCTATCTTTCTATTTAATTAAGTTAGTGAAGAATAAGATCCTGCAACAAATCACATTTACTGAAAAAGATCTGCAATTAGGCTAAGAATTAAATGCCAGACTATGCATCATGACTATTGTATAACCACTCGATATGTTCCTCAAACATTAATTATGATACTTTTACCACTGATTAACCTGTGTCACGTTATCTATGCAACATCAGTTATCTGTGAATGATAAATGATCTACAATCTAATGTTTTGGTTAGGTCAAATATAACTATTTCCAACCATTATTTAATAAAAGTCTGGATAGCATAAACTCTATGTCATAGTTATAGTAAATGTCAATCTGGGGATAATTGAACATTCAGCTTATGTCAGTCAAAGCTCCAAATTATGGTATACTTCATGGAGTATCAAAGAAAATCAACACATCTGAGACTGGAGAAAAAGAGCCAAGTAGGTAATATTTGTGTCTCCAAAATCATACTACCTTTTCCCTGAAGATTATAGACAAGGGGATAAGAGCAGATGAAGAACCATTCAGAGGCCACTGCAGATGCCCAGGCTCAAGACGATTGTACCAGTGGAGACGCAGCGAAGTGCCAAGAATCAAGAAGCATTAGAGGCAGGAGCAACAGAACTCAGTGACTGATAAGACCTCAGCGTGAGGAAATGCAAAGATGACTCCAGAATTCTGGGGTGAGTGACTGGCCCCTGTAGGGTTGATGCTCCTGACTGTGAGTGTGAGCAATGCAGTTTCCTGAGCTCTGTGAAGAGCTCAACAATGACTAATACATGGCTTCTATTAACAGAAGGACTTGCAAGCTAGTGCTAATTATAAATAAAGGAATTTTCCCATCTGGACTACAGTGAAGAGGCGAGATCATTAGGTTAAGCGCATTTTGTTCTACTAACAAAGTAAATAGCTAGTTATTCATTTGCCATAATTATAGGAAGGTAAAGGAGTCCTAGTTATTCTCTTTATTACTACTATTTTTTTGTAAAGATTGGCAACTGAGCTAACATCTGTTGCCAATCTTCTTCTTTTCTTCTTCTTCCTCTTCTTCTCCCCAAAGCCCCTAGTACATAGTTGCATATTCCAGTTGTAGGTCCTTCTGGTTGTGCTGTGTGGGACACCGCCTCAGCATGGCCTGACAAGTGGTGCCATGTCAGTTCCCAGGATCGGAATCGGTGAAACCCTGGGCTGCTGAAGCGGAGCGTGTGAACTTACCCTTGGCCACAGGGCCAGCCCTATTACTACTATTTCAAATCTTCTTCTTTTTGCAAATGCACCATACCTCTACATGTTTATCACACTTTTTGTGGTTTTCTAAAAATAGAAAGTCATAAAACCTTCTTTCCTTGACTTTTTTTTCAGTCAGCAAGGATGAATGCTTTCGCTCTAAAGCGCTGTTTGTAAAACTGAGTTACCATTTTCATTTTTATAGAATTTTTTCATCTTCAGCTCATACTTTGCAGAATGATTGACACTGGCAGTGTTTAAATAAGAGATCTGGAGCTCCTTTGAACACAGAAACATTCAGAGTAAAGATTAATAATTTTTATTATTTTCAAATATAAAAATGTAAGTGTACAGTAACATTTTAAAACGAATTATTGCCTGTATTATGAAGCCACTTTTTTCCCTTACTGACCTGAGGGATAGGTGAAAATCATATCCATATTTTTTAAGGGTATGCTTTTTTGGTGAAGAAGTTTGGCCCTGAGCTAACATCTGTTGCCAATCTTCCTCTTTTTTCTCTCCAAAGCCCCAGTACGTAGTTGCATATCCTTGTTGTAAGTCATTTTACTTCTTCTATGTGGGATGCCACCACAGTATGGCTTGATGAGCGCTGTGTAGGTCCATGCACAGGATCAGAACTGGTGAACCCCAGGTCGCCAATGCAGAGTACATGAACTTAACCACTACGCCACTGGACTTGCCTCCTGAAATCATATTTTTTAAAAGTATACAAAATATTTCCTGTTTTAACTCAGACATTCACTGAATCCCTGTTCTTTCCAGGTCTGTTGGTAGCAAAGGGCATAAGATGGGTAATAAACAAGGCCCTGGCAGAGGCATAATTACATGAGCCATTGTATTACTGAGCATTAGGCCACTGAGAGAGGACATGCACTGTTCATGTCAGAGAAACAGCACGTTGTCAAGGTCCTGAGCCCAGACTGTGCATGGCAGACTTCCAAAACTGAAATGCCAGACAGCAGCTCTGGGAGCGTGAAAGGGCAGAAGTAGTGGGGTAGAAACACAAGGAAGTGGAAGCATGAAATCATGGCCAGGTGATGAAGAGTCTTACAAGCCATAGGTACATTTGAGCTATTCCACTTGGGCAATTGGGCATCTATTCATAGGTGTTAAGTAGGGGAGGGGCATGAGATTTCCATGTTTTAGGAAGATCTATCTGGCTACAATGTAGAGAGTGGGTTCATAGGGAACACAAAAGAAAAACAAAAGGAGGTCCTAGAGGCAGTGACAGAAATTGGTGTCACCTGGCTTAGAGGGGCGTGCATGGTGATGGAGAGAATTGAACAGATTAGGAAAGCTATTAGCCAGCTGAATGGACATGATTTGGTAGATTGCCTGTGGAGGAGGAACAAAGGAGTGGAGACCAGGATGACCCCCAGATTCCTAACTAACCAAAATATTTACTTATACAGCACAAGTGGCATGTACACAGTCTCTTCTTTTGAGTTTACTTGGTAGTTTAAACACTGCTTTTTTCACATGGCTTCAAGTGCTATATTCCTTCTTTACATACACCAAGTAAGCCTTACCAATGTGTGCACTGGAGATGTAGCAGTGACTGAAGAAGCTTTTTATGTGCCAATAATGCCAATGAACATGAGTGTAGATCCTTGAGGTCTAATGTACTAATTCAGTCTCTGGCGATCATACTCTATAGTAGTAAAAATCACAGGCTATGGAGACAGACCTGAGTTTTGAACTCTAATTCTCCCATGTGTTGGCTGTGATGTTAATCCTCTCAGATTTTAAGCTTCTGTTTCATCATGAATGAAAGAAGAAGGATGATCCTATGTCAGGGCTTTAGTTAGACTTCCAGTTAAAGCTGTTGCCATAAAGATATTTTCACTTTTTCTGGCCTTTGAAACATAAGAAAACAACAAGAACAATTAAAAGATTGGGACAGAATGAGAGATGGAGTAAAAGAGAATGAGAGAGGAGAGAGGTAATTTCCAGTGAAACAGGGAAATTACTTCAAAGCTTCATCACATATTTTGAATAAAGTGTTGCGAGACACAGTGATTTTTGTACTACAGAGAGATGACGCCAAAAGTTGACATGCACCTCTTCTGAATTTTGGAAGGACTATATGTCATATGTCTCTAAACTGCAGTTTTCAGTTCTCAGAGTCATAGGTGTGGTCCTCACCGTAACATAAGAGAGTAACATCACAGTAGAGTCCCAGCTCAGCTCCCAGAGAGCTTGGGGTAGGGATGTGTGGAGCTAAAGAAGGAATGTCGCAGAAGTCCTTTCTTTATTGTCTATGTAAGGGAGGGAGAATATTCCTCTACTCTCCAGACTCTTCTGGCTGGTCTAAGAATTAAATTGACATGAGATGGAATAACAGGAGAAAATCAAACAAATTTAATAACATGTATACATGGGAGGAACCCAGGAAACCTGAGTAGCTT
Source organism: Equus quagga (assembly GCF_021613505.1). Taxonomy (NCBI): domain Eukaryota; kingdom Metazoa; phylum Chordata; class Mammalia; order Perissodactyla; family Equidae; genus Equus; species Equus quagga. The sequence goes on from NC_060278.1 coordinate 49,443,318, forward strand.
GCCAAAATGGCCAAAGCCACTACCTTAAACACTATCTTCTGCTAAAGACACAGGAGGATGTTGGGGGTAGTGGTTTGGGAGCTCAAAGGGGATGAAGGCAATTCACATGGAGATAGAAAAGGAAATGTTTGATAAACAAATGTTTGTCATGTCTTGCAGAGACAATGGGACATGGAGAGGACTTTGATCAAATGGGCCTTGCTAGGTTCCTCCCTGTCTACCACACCTAGTTCATATTACAATACAGTTATCTTTGATATTAGCTCCTTCCTAACACAGGCCTTCTATCTTAAATTCTTTTAGGCAGTCAGGGGGAAGGTCAAAGTTTCTTTCTGAATCTTTTGTTCTTAAAAATAATCAAGCCAAAGAGGCACATTTTGGGATGCCCAATTCTGATCCCCCACCCTGTAACACAGCCTCTCAGCTGAGGGAATCAGCCTTGGCCTCAGGCAGGGTGAAGCAGGATGGAGAAGCTGTGGGGACACTTAGCCTTTGTGTAGGAAAGAAAGCTAAGCAGAGCCAGACATTGTAACAGGAGTTACAGAAAGCACGTGTCTGAGGGGATGCTCCCTAAGGCAGGGACTAGTGAAAACTGAGATCTGTGCCTCAGGATGGAGATCTTTTAAATTTTAAATTTTTTAAAAATAAAATTTAGAAAAAAACACTGAAGTTGAAATTTGGATGAAATAATTCACTTTCACAGTCTTTACTATAGGCTTTAACATCTCTGAGATGTCTTTGGAATCAAGGAACTCCAATTCCTTGGAGTTTTGAGGGGTTTTTTTAAGCCCTTTTAATTAGCATTTAAAACATATTCAGAAAATGGTAGGAAACATACTTATACATATACAGTCTGACAAATATTTCTAAATCAGACATCCATGGTAGTATCCAGTGACCACACAGAAAGAGAAAATTGTCAGCAGCCAGAAGGTTCTTTTTTGACCATTTATCCTTCCTCCTTGCCAGAAGTAACTTTTGCATGCTAATATTTATGAGAATAATTTTCTTTCTTTTTCATAGCTTTGACATTTCTCTAAGTTTCCCCTAAACAATGTGGTTTAATTTTGCCTATTTTTGAACATTATGCAAAGATGGTCAAACTCTATGCATTTATAATGTCAACATTATGCTGTCAAAATTCATCCATGCCATTGCATATAGTGGTAATTTATTCATTTTCATGGCTGTATACAATATCTTATTATGAACGTATTTCACAATTTACTTAATCATTATACTTGATGCCTGGCTTCTAATTCTATTTCTGCTTCTACTTTTTCTTTTAACAAGCAGAAGCATTTAACATTTGTGAGATATTTTTCCTCATATTTCCTAATGGGCCTACATATTTGCCTTGAGCTAAAAAGCAGAATATACAACACTTTTAAAAAGTAAACATGTCTCTGGTTCGAGAATTTCTCCTATGCAGTTGGAATTAAAATTCATATAAGCCCTGAGAAAGAGATTCTCTCCTCATTATCAGAGAAAGTAAAATTGTTCTTTATATTCACAATTTGCATATTAGAGTTAAATTATAAAGTATAGAAATATTATTATGAAAATACAAGTTCCTGTTATTAATAATGAGTCAGGATGGTATCATAGATCATATAGTTTAGTTCAGGTTCTTTGGATTGTAAGATCTTAGGCCACTAAAGCTCGCTTGAGAAAATGGAATTTAATTGTTAAGGGTATCATCAGGACATATTATATTATTATCTTATGAGTAACTACAGATAAATAACTAATTCAAACTTCTTCTTCGGAAACCAGAATAGGCAAGTAAAGCAAATGTTTTATTCTCTGTTTCTCATAGGCTGTGGCAGTTTCATATTTTTGCCTCTGTCTGTATTTCCCTGTTAATTTGTTCCTTTCTTTATCTTGTACAATTTCCCCTGAAAACTCATCTTGAATATGATCCATTAATGGCCGCCCCAGTTCCTGAGGCTGTATAACCACAGTGCTTACCTGCCATCATCTGGAAGAGTATCTATGTCTCCAGATTCAAATAATTGAGAGAGAAAAATTTCTTTTCATAGACCATCTATCAAGATTCTTATTTGCAGAAAATAAAAGTCTAACATAGCAAGTTGGAGCAGAAAGGATTTACTGAAAGATATTAGGTAGTTCTGAAATTCTTGTTGAAGACTTGAGCTCGAATGTTACCCAACTGGAAACAGATCAGCTGAAGGAAATATCTAACAATACTGTAATTCTGCTGTTGCTCGGCGCCTCTGACAGCAGGGAATAGATGCTATAAATTCCATCAGCTTACTGAGGGGGCCTGCATTTCTAGAAGATTCATGCTTTCCAGAAGACCCACTCTCCCCACTTGGAGCCATCACCTCACATTGCGCACTGCTACGCGAGTGCGTCTACTTGGTGCAATCTAGTTCGCATGTTAAATTCTAGCTGCGGGGAGCCTGAGAAATATAGCTTTTGGTTTTCCAGCTCAATTGTATAACATCAGAACAAAGACTAGAACCCTGACATTCTAAATCTGTGGAAGTGTTTTTAAAAATGTTAAGAATTATCCAGATACAAATTGATATGGTTGCAATTTATTAATCAGAAGTTTTAAAAGCTCAATTGGCCCAAGTTGTATTTAATTCAGCAGTTTTGTTTTGTTTTTAAGTATTTGTGATGTCTTGCCCTATGGGAAGTACTATGCACACAAATGGAGTAAACTGTGGTCTTTATCCTCCAAATGTTGACAATATTATTGGAGATGGTATTGGATTATTGCTTTATTTCATGAAGATTTGGTTTATACCATTCAACATCTGAATGATTATACAATTATAGATTCTATGATTATACAATAAATGATTATATAATTATATAATTTATATATATAGTTAGTTAGTTAAGGTACGCATAGTATAATTAATTCTGCCCCCAATATTGACCCAGTAAAGTAATGGGGAAGGAATATTCTGTAGGTGACTTTTGACTTCCATCTTGGAATAGGAGTAGGGATTCTCTAGGAAGAAAATGGCAAGAAGATATTTCTAGTCGCGACAAAGGTATGCAAGTCTGAAAATATATGGCATAGATGGCTTATCATCAAAGATTCAATTAGAGAAGTAGAACCACTAGGAAGTGTGTTGGGCATGTATGTATATTTATGCATATTTCGGTATATGTAAGTGTTTATATACCTACATACTGTTATGGATTGAATTGCCCTCCCCTAAAATGCATATGTTGAGTCCTAATCTCTAGTACCTCAGAATGTGATTATTGCTGTATCTGTAAATAGAGTCGTTACAAATGTAATTACTTAAGATGAGGTCATACTGAAGTAGAGTGCGCCCCTAATCCAATTTGAGAGACATCCTTATAAAAAGGGCAAATTTGGACAGAGACTTGCACACGGGGACAACGCCATGTGAACATGAAAGCAGAGATGGGGTGATGTACGCCAAGGAATGCCAAAGATTGCCACAAAACCACCAGAAGCAAGGAGAGAGGCCTGGAACAAATGTTCCCTTAGAGCCAACAGAAGGAAGCAAACTTAATTTCAGACTTCTGGCCTCCAGAACTGTAAACAATAATTTCCAGCTGCTTAAGCCACCCGGTTTGTGGTACTTCATTATGGCAACTCTAGCAAACTAATATACACACACGTATGCACAAAGGGATGTGTTACAGGGATCTGAGCTTACACAAGTTTGAGAACTGGCTAAATAGTTTCTATAAGACTGTTAGGAGGCTGGGCTGTCGTCTTCATGTTTCATGCTGGAGATTGAAATTGAAAGGCCACAGCGTCAGTAGCTAGGAAGGCAAGACAGACGTAAAGTGAGAGAGAGAGCAAGAGGAAGCTGGAACCCACACAGACAGGATGAATCCATGTTGGCTGTCACTGCTTGTGACCTTTCACCACGAAATTAAACACACACCTGGCCAGGGGGTTGGAAAAGCTGAAGGAAGATCAAGGGGAAGGCGGAGCTGTTGCACGCCCAGTCGCTACCTCATGCCAACAAGATGAACCAGCAGATAAGCAGCTATGTGTGTGAGCTACAAAATGGCTGCAGCTTCATTTCAACCCTCCAAATCCCCTCAAGAATTCTCCAGTAGACTACCCTAACCAAAAACATACAGGGGCGAGAATTCTGGGGAATGTAGTTTAGCCTAGCCAAGTAGACACAACACAAAACCATCACACATGTTAAACAATAAATAGTCTTGGATATCGTGAGGATGTCAGAAATAGCTAAATTGTCCTTATAGAAAAGTTTCAGTGTTAATGCTCAATAAAATAATTATTGAAATCTGAGCTCATTTTCATTCACTTTCTTGCACTACTCTCTCTATATAAATGTATTTCAATCTCTTTAGTAATGACCTACTCAAATTCATGCAACTCACCTTACTTTTTTTGTTTGCTTGTTTCTGTTGAGGAAGATTCACCTTAAGCCAACATCTGTGGCCAATCTTTCTCTTTTTGCTTGAGGAAGATTCACCCTGAGCTAACATCTGTGCCAATCTTCCTCTATGTTTTATGTGGGTCACCACCACAGCATGGCCAATGAGTGGTGTAGGTCTGTACCTGGGATCCAAACCTGTGAACCTGGGCCACCAAAATGGAGTGCACTGAACTTAACCACTACGCCACACAGCTGGCCCCTCACCTTACTTTTTATAAACTGCTCCAAGAAATAACTCTCTTTCCCTGGTGTTATTTGGAGTTGACTAGGAAAGTTAAAAATATTCCTGTTTCACTGCATTTCCTTTACTTTCCTTCTATTCTTCCTTCTATCCCATCACCACTATTATAGGATTGTATTTAAGCCTGCCCAAGATCTTACTTTCTCCTTCTTCCAAGAAAAAGATCTAAACAATCAGTTGCATTAATTTACAATAAATTATTTTTTTGGTTAATGATGTATTATTTTAGCTCACTCCAGTCTAAAATCTATACTTGCTTTTTATTTTTGCCAACAGTGTTATCCATCCGAGCTCCTGGGTTATGCACCACTTGTAAATATGTAATGAGCTGCTCTTTAGAAACCGTTTCCCACCCTATTACACTGGTTCCTTTCACTGCCCAGTAGCCTACTTCTTCTGTTAAAAATTCAGGTGACTAAAACTATGCTAGAATTATTTAACTTACTTAGGTGTTTTCTAATCCTAAAATTAATTTCATTTGCAGCATCCACTTTTATAAAATTTCCTTTTATAATAATAACAGCCATCTCATGATATTGCTGCATCCTTACTCACTTCTGTTTGCTTGACTCTTGCTTCTGCGTGTACATTGTATATTCTGTGACTATCTTTGATTTCCAGTGCAGAAATAGAAATCATCAAACTACCAGAAAATAATGCTGGTAACATTTGACGTTTAAAATAATACTTCTTATTTCTGCAAACGCAATAGTGTATTAACACACAGTGAATCAACTCTATTTCTTCATTTACATTTTGCTGTTCATTTTTTTCATATAAAAGATCTTAACTGCTGGTCACACTGAAAAATGATGCAAGTGGCTAAATTACAATCGAATCTAGGATATATCATTTTAAGATTTTATTTTTTTCCTTTTTCTCCCCAAAGCCCCCTGGTACATAGTTGTATATTCTTCGTTGTGGGTCCTACTAGTTGTGACATGTGGGACGCTGCCTCGGCGTGGTTTGATGAGCAGTGCCATGTCCGCGCCCAGGATTCGAACCAACGAAACACTGGGCAGCCTGCAGCAGAGCACGTGAACTTAACCACTCGGCCACGGGGCCAGCCCTAAGATATATCATTTTAATATCTGAAAAATAGCATTATAAGAAATTCAAACTCTTCAGAAGAGTAGTGAAAGAGGCGGCTACTTGGTGAACTTAGGACAGGATCAGAGCGCAAGTTGTGACTACTAAAGAAAAACAGAAGATACATTGCAGAGAAAATTGGAAGTGACAGCAGTTGCCATTCTAGCAAGTCTTAAAGAATGATTGTGGGAGAGTTTTTAACATCTTTACTCCAATTTTGCCAGATGTCAGTTATTTCAATTTATTGAGTTAAAAACAAAATTATTTAAAAAAATTTTTCATTTTTATTAACTTATACTTCTTTTTCCAGAGCTTTTGTTGATATTTATTTCCAAACATAGGTATTAGTCAATTTGCGTTTGATTGATTGGGTTGAGAGTTTAGGATATTGCCATTTTGTAACTACAAAGGGAAGTGCTGAACAAAGCAACAAAAAATCCACTTCCTTGATGATAGTAAGAGGCTAATCTTAACCTCTTGGCAAATATGTTAAAGTCTTGAAAGATTAAGTAACACTTTTAAAGCAATTACGTGGTTTCTCTGCTATCTGCATGTGCCATTGGGCTGGGAGACAAAGCTCTCAATCTGCCATTATTAGCTCTGTGATGATCCTGATCTTTTTGAGCCTTGGTTTTGTGATCCGTAAAATTAGAATAATATTTATCTTTCTGGTTGGTTGGTGGATTAGAGACAACATGTGTAAAATGTCTTGGAGTGCCTAGTTTCCAGTAGGCATTCAAAATGTTTGTTATGGATGATATTACATGATAGAATAATAAATCTATGGTTGGATTATAATAGAATAGCTATTACTATATAATATATGATTAAAATGTAATTAACATAATTTATACTTTTTCTATGATAATGCAATTAAGAAATCTTCTATGGGAAGCAATATCACATTTAAAAAGTCTCTCCGATGTTAAATCTTTTTCCTATTCTCTTGCCACATGGGAAGGCAGCAGATATTCTTAGTCACTGTTTTGTGTAACTTTAAAAAGCTTCCATTATGTGTTAATTCATTGCTTAGTAAAGTTGGCGCAATTGTGTCCATCTGAACATTCACACTTATTAGTTTATTAGAATCCCAACAGAGAATATCACGGAATCATAGAATTGCAAGCTAAGTTTCACCTTCTGTTGAAAACAGAAATTAGCTTTTAAGCCTTCCTGAGGCGTAGACATTTAGTATCTCCTTGGTTACTTCTAGGAATTACGAAGCACTCAGCCTAATTTGCCCATCCTATTTCCTGGACAGTTCTAATTATTAGAAAAATATTTCTTATATTGAACAAGAATTCAGCTATAGCTGCTATCCATTAGTCATACTTCTGCTCATTGAAACAGCATTAAACAGATTTACATCTTTCTCCACATTACAGATATGAATAGCATTTTTCTGTGCCTGAAAGTGAAGTTCAAATGCTTTGGCATGCTCTATGCTTTTCTCTAATCTACTCACCAGCCACTTCTTCCCTGCACACCACATGCCAGCAACAGCAGGTGACAAGCTGTTTCTTGCCTCCACGTTTGCGCATACTTTTCCAGAGGAATATTGGAAAGTATTTAAAATCTGTATTATCTCAAATGTGCCTGAAATGACAATTTTGTGCTATTCATTGAGTAATTCTAAAACGACATCAGGGCCAGCCTGGTGGCGCAGTGGTTAAGTTTGCACATGCCACTTTAGTGGCTCGGGGTTCGCCTGCTTGGGTCCCGGTGCAGACCTATGTACTGCTTGTCAAGCCATGCTGTGGCAGGTGTCCCATATGTAAAGTAGAGGAAGATGGGCACGGATGTTAGCTCAGGACCAGTCTTCCTCAGCAAAAAGAGGAGGATTGGTGGCAGATGCTAGCTCAGGGCTAATCTTCCTCAAAAGAAATGACTAGATAAAATGACATCATTTGTCCCTTGGTAAAGCTTATTTATAGTGAATCATTCAGGCTTCCTGTTCTGTGACATATAAAAGTTCCAAATTGAAACATTAACTCAATTAATTCATGTTAAGAAGAATATTCTGGAAGAATAAGGTAACGTAGGCATATTTGAATACGGGGAGGATTGGAAAAAGTCTGGAGCAAAAATGTGATCTCTGAGGGGAGCCGGTTTATGTGGCGTGCTATGGAAAAGAATTCAAGGGCAGCCTGATCACTTAGCCATAGCCAAGAAACAGCAAAATGGAGACACATGTATTAAATAGTTTGGATGAGGCAGAAAAACTCAGTACTTGGCAACTTATTCTGTAGTATCTAATGATCCTTGATTAGTTCCAAAAGATGTGACTGAATCTGATATTTACCAGGTCTACACACTTCTTTCACTTCACTTCAGTTAAATTACTCCTTTATTTCTAAACATTTGGCATTAACAGTTTTAGCAGTGTTCTGCAAGCTGTAGGGCTCACTTAAGAGTTCTGACAAAGTCCATCAGATGAAGACCACCAGGGACACACCTATGGTGAAACAAAGTTTATTGCATTTATAACTTTCTGCAGCAAGGAAGAGAAAACATCATGAGAAACTGGACTGGATTTCTCAGTAAGAAGGAAGAGATTTTTTTTAAAGGGTTTGCGTTTATACTGTACAGTGGGATTCCAGGAAAGCAAGGATTAACTCTGCATTGAGTATGAGATGCCAAGAAATTACTAAGAAAATAGCAAAAAGTTGAAGGGTTGTGTGACCTTGGTTGTGTCCCATTTTCAATATTTCAGTTTCTCATAGGGATATTGTAATCTGATTGCTAGCAGAGCTGTAAAACAGACTCAATACGCTATGTTCTTGGAAACTAAACATATAATATGTCTGAAAAAGCTGTTGAAGCTTTGCACCTGGGTTGGAAACCAAGGCTGCTTCTCTGGGTCAAAGTGGTCCACAGGGTCCAGATGCTTCAGATAAGAAGGTCATGTTCCGCTCTCTCTGCTATGATTTCAATAGCAAAGTTTCCGATAGTCTATGATTTTAGAAAGCAAGGATTTTTTAATCACCTCATCCTTCATGTTGATAAACAAAAGCAGCTTTACAGATTTACAATTGTGTTCTGATCAACGTAGAACTATTTAAATGCACGAGAATGTTCATATTTATACCATCATATTATTTTTACATATTGGGTAATTACATTTATCAGGAAAATAAAACTACCCAACGGAAATGAAAAAAAAGTGTTAAGTTTTCATTCTCAGAAAACAGTTCAAACAACCTTCAGGAATAGATTGCTGTGAAAGACTGTGCACTATTTTGCTTAATTGATTAACGAGTTTTGAAATTTTAGCTTCAGGGACTTTTGAAGATTAATTTAATATATAATACTGCTATTGATTAAAATAATAATTGCCCTGTTATTTAAGGGTTGTCTTTCTCCTTCAAATGAACTTGTGGAATTTCTGAAAAAAAAAAAAAAGTGCCAGATCATCAACATCTGAGGTAGAGTTAGAAAGAAGTGTAACCTGATTGTATTAAAATGTATCAGTTTAGCATCATTAATCTTTACTTTTCAAGGAAAAGGCAATAACTAATGGGTGAAATTGTTATAACCCATGAAAAGCTAGACAATCCTTAGTCTGGAAATATACAATGTCTTTCCTACCACACTTCCATGCGAACATTAATAATTTTTTGAATAAATGCAATGTCAGCATCTGCAGACTTTGAATAAGAGCAGTTTCTTTTGCTTAATGAGGTAATGTAACCTGTTAAGATTTCAGGTCACTGTCTTGAGAGCTTTCAGGACTTGAGCAATTTGGACTTACAGAAAATGAGCAGAAGCAGAACAAATAGATCAATACATGATTGCTGAGGCAACGACAAATTCATACATTTCACTTTCCAACATGAGCGATCTTAAGAAAAGACAAAATGGACTGCAAAAATGGAAAACACTAATTGCCAATCAGCAAAGTTCTTCCTATGATACAACAGAAGCCAAAATATCTTGTAAAATTGGCTTGTCATAAAAGAACACTTAACCTTAAGGAGATACAGGCAGGAGATATGTTACAAAACAATGTACTATGTGCTGCAATTTGGAAAAAGGCAGACTTATCCTGTAGGTGTCCAGTGAGGTATAGTTATGGAGACCTTGTCCTAAGGTGATTTCATCAATAAGGTAACAATCCAACAAGTACCTAGTGGGTAATGATACTATGATGCATCCGCAACTTTTAAGTTCCATTAGCCAAGGACAAAAAAAACAATAAATACCTCATTAACAAAAGTAAAATTATGAAATAAACATAAAATTATTAAAGTTTTAGATGTGATAATTATGGATTTACATCTTGGGTGCAATCATCTATGCTATTATCAAAAGATTTAATGGTTATGTAAGAATTGTTAATTAAAAATCCCTACATAGAGCAGTTGGTAGTTGACAAAAAAAAATGTACACCCTAGAAATAAAATGAGGAGATGTGAAAACTTTAATGTTTAGTTTAATTCCTATCCTGTCAACCAAAGGCTAAGAGAAGCATTTTGCCTACAGGAAACAAGTACTATCTTTTAGTTCAGCATTGTCTGTGACTGCTTCACTCTGCCTAATTCTGGACACCAATTTTAGCAAATTCACTTGGGATGAGAACTAACTATTCATCAGGCTCCCTCAAAATCCCAATAATCCTTATTTAATGAGAATTTTGAAGCTCTGAGAAGTTAAATAACTTCTCCAATATCATAGTGATTTTTCTGCCTTGATGCACTCTCCTTATCTTCCCTTCTAATATAACAGTCTTGGGAGAGTGGACTTTGAGACATCAGTTAAGCTTAGAAGCAGAAGTGCAGGGCATATTATTTCTAAGCTGTGTATCTAACCTGGACTGTTGAGGTAGCTATTTCCTCCAACCCACAGAGATGGCAAAACCACCCACCTTCCTTGGACTAATCTTGATCAATAATTTGCTGGAAAGGAAATATTTGAATTGCGTTCACCTTCTTTCCTATTTTCCGAGTAATATTTTTTACTTTCATATCTTTATTCCTTTGCATTTCTAGACTTGCATTTCGATTCTTAGTTTGCTTGAAGAAGCCCCGTTGAAGCAATTTTAGAATTGGCTTTCACTACATGCATCAGCATTAGCATCTGGGGAGACCATGTGTTCTGAATTGAAACACATTGCAAGAATAAAATGTATTAACTAGTCGAGACTATATCTTGATAAAATAATTTAAATGGCTAATACTTTCTGGCACTGTCTGTATTTATTCACATCATTTAAAATTTAAGGCTCATAGGTAACACTATTTGATACCCTAAATTCAGGCTCAGCTCTGCTCTCATATCTCACAACTGAAACAGTAAGAATTTCAACAATCTCAGTTCTATAGTTTGAGCCTGAGTGTCCAACCACACCTGAGGCCAGTCTGATGCTGGAACTGGGTCCCAGGTTCTGATTATGGCTCCTAAGTCTTGGGTCTAAGTCCTTTCCTGGTGGGCAAGAGTTTTTCTGAGTCTCTTACTTAATCCTCCTTCTTTTCCTCTCTGCCATTTTAGCGCCAGGCCTCTGTCTCAAGACTAGAAGCCAGCAGTGGTCTCATTCAAACTCTATTCCATAGAATAGAACCTAATCCATAGTCCCAAGACTGGGGTGGGGACCTTTCACCTCAAGGCAGAATTTATTTGTTTAAGAAATTGGGTTTATGTGCTAAATGCTGTTTGATTCTATAGACAGAACTTTGAATAAGACAAATATGACTCCATTGTTACTTAAGTTAAAGAAAATGTGAAATGAAGGGCAATTACACAAAATTAAGTTATAGATGTTATTTGAGAGAATAATGGGATACTATGAGCCCACTCTGATTGTCTTCTTCTTTGGGACAATCACTGTGGCTTTTTCCAGATCCTTAGTTGTATGTTCATGTGCTCACTAAATATCCACATTCACTGTATCCATTCATTCGTTTATTCATAATTCATATTTCAATGAATATTCATTAAGCTTCTATTTTATGTTAGCCACTATGCCAGCTACCAGGTGTAGTGATGACAAACTAAATAGGATCCCTGACCCTAGCTCAACCACAATGTGTCATAACTTATATGAAGAGCAAGAACAGGTTGTTATGTGAAAGGTTGACAAGGAAATTATTTTGATTATATTGATCTCTTATTTCAACTGTTTATCTAGAGGTTGAATCGTACTCTTCAAAGTGAATTTTCTTTGGGAAACTATGGCCGAGCCAGCCCTGGCCATTCTTTAGTTTCCTTCCTTGCCCTTGACTTCAGGAGATTGGTTCTACATTCTCCTCTATTCATGCTAACTTCCACTCTTCCCCAACAGATGCCTAGTTATGTACATCCTGGTGAATTCTACCATGCAATAAACTAATTTGATGTTACTAGTAACCTCAAGAAACAGAGTTTAACCAACCTCCAAAAAGTTTGAAAAAGTAAAGAAAGTTTTGGGAAACTTAGAGCCAAAGATAATGGGCAACAAGAAATACATATATATACACACAGAAAATCCTATATAATGGAAATAATCTTTCAGCAATGATCCATTATTCACAAAAGTACTATAGTAGTGATAACTACTGGTCATTTTATATGTGATGGGAATTTGAACATTTCATTGAATCAATTTTGTGAATTGCCACACTGTTTTAGGGACCTGGTATGTTCAACAGAAATGTAGAAGTTGAAATGATATTGGCCAATGTTTGCCATGCTTGTGGTAGAGATGACTAACATCTCCCTAGTTTTACATTTCCACTTATACCTCATAGAAATATGCCTGAAAAGTAGCTTCCTAGACGGTCCATTTTCCAGCCTTCATGCATCTAGGAGTGGGTAGAAAACTGGTTTTTTCCTTTGACAATGAAGTATGAGCAGAGGGGATGTGTGTCCTTTCCAGGCCAAGATTTGTAAGAAACTGGTATTCATCCCCCACATTTTCTTTTTCACCAGCTATAATTAAATTAAACATGACCCTAGATAGAAGAAGCCTGGCATCCGAATCATCACATGGGAGGAGTCATCTGCTCACGTGGAGCAAGACTTTGAACTCTGACATAAGCAAGAAATACTTTTATTTTATCTGAGGTATTAGCGTCTATATGTCAGAGCAGCTAGTTTTACCGTATCTAAGACACTCTGGCTGTATATTGTGAAGATAAATTAGGAAGCATTAACAGTAAAGTTTTTATTCTTATTCAAGCTAACCAAGTCTCAAACCTTGGACCAAATTTCCTGATGTGAGGAAATGATTTAAAAGAGTATTTATTCCAGAGTGAAACAGTAGTTTCTTGAGATAGTCAGAGAGGGAGAAACAATTTACATTAGTTTTTGAAAATGGGTGTCTAAACTCCTACTAAATATATGTTCTTCCAACAGTGTGTTTCATTGTCAAATATATCTGTTAAACAATGCATAAACTATCCCAAAGCTAGAGTCACAATGCACTTTATCATGTTAAAAGTGTTAAAAGACCTGAAAACAAACTGTTTAGTATTTATTAATCCCATGTTTTTCAAACTTATTTGACAAGGCAATTCTTTTCCCCTTGTAATACCTGTTAATAGCCCACGGGAATGTGCTCTGAGAAATACACTGGAAAAGTTGGCTATAATTTACTCTGAAATGTGGTTTAACCTCACGTGAGACCGCCGTGCAAGCTGATTAGCAGATTTTACTGTCTGTGGTTGTTTTTACAACAGAAGGCAGTGGTTCAATCCAGGTCACTGGTGTCAGAGGTCAAGAGTTGAATTCTGGTTTTATCACCACTAGTTATATGAATGGGGGCAATTTAATCTAGACCTAAATTTCCTCTTTGCAAAATGTGTTTATTATGAAGATTGAGTTAGTTGACACATATAAAGTTTTTTATGTGTATAGCACATGGTAAGCATTCCATAAATGTAGCTGGTGATATCTGTTCTTCTGTTTGAGCAGTCAAAAGCAACAGAGAAGAAGTTGGGGATCCAGTGGATTACGAAAACATTTTAGAAAGGTCACCAGCCTAAGGAGTAAATGGGATGCTGTGAATGGATACACCTCATTTATGATATAAAAACAAGAGATTCGTTACTGAAAGAGCAAAATGACAAGAAGAAACGAAGCAAATAAATAGAATTCCATTGCTATTTTGTATTTTTATAACATGTCCCCAGTGTATCTTTTTTCTTCTTTTTAGCACTTTTTCTCCTGAAATTTAAAAAACAAAGACCCTTCAAAATCATTCAGAATGTTTGAGATTTCATGGCGAGCGAAACAGAAGAAAGTAATGAGGAAGGAGAGACTGAAAGGTCCCATGTGTCCAGAGGACTGAGACCTGGAGGGGATGTGGGAGGTGGCCGCCAGAGGGAGCTGGTGATTTAAGTCTCAGAAGAAACCAACACTGCATCTGACAAGAGTGAGCAAAGAAAGATTTGAGGGCATTCTATATCCACAGGGGACTCTCCCCTCTTTTCTCCTCTCTGCCTTCAATAGTGCCTTTAAAATCCAAATATGTTGTCTTCAGTTTTCTTTTTGTTTAAGTTCCAGAAAGATTAACACCATGAAAAAATGGAGGCAGGCATGGTGGTGCAGCGATTAAGTTCACATGTTCCGATTTGATGGCCCAGGGTTCCCTAGTTCGGATCCTGAGTGTGGATCTTGACACCACCTGGTAAGTCATGCTGTGGCAGGCGTCCCACATATAAAGTAGAGGAAGATGGGCACGGATGTTAGCTCAGGGCCAGTCTTCCTCAACAAAAAAGAAGAGGATTGGCAGCAAATGTTAGCTCAGGGCTAATCTTCCTCAAAAAAAAAAAGAAAAAAAAGAAGAAAAAATGAAATTTTTGATAATGGAAGTTCACTTTGGACTGATGAGATCATTTATTCTGGAAAATTCGTGTCTAGGGGAAACAATAGAGAGAGTCAGGCAGACATTTGAAGTGAACCTTCAACCCTTGGGCCCAGCATAGATGAAGTATCCATGTGTAAACGACACACTGGAAATTTGAACAAACAATCCTGGGCGAGAAGTTTCAAACAGCGCAAGATGTGGAGAGAATTCAAGATCTTCGGATGTGGCATGTATTTACTTATCTCTTAACATACTGCCTGGAACATTGCCATGGATGGAAGAGAAGATGTTAAAGGCATATATGAACTTATGTCCATGTGTATCAATAGTTTCCCAATCCCATTCGAGGCAAACCAGCAAACTCATGCCAAGCAGGGACCAGGAAAGACTCCATACTAATTGTAGATAAATATCCATTATGAAATGATGCATCTTATTTTGTGAATGACAACATGCCAGTTAATCAAAATAAATATATTTTACTATTCAATTTTTCCATAAATTGAGGTTCTTTGCGACTTCTTGGCCTCCTTCTCGTGGTAAAGCTGTTTCCTAGATTTTCTCATCCACGCTCATGGTTTTAGTTATCCTGTATATGCTGATGACATGAATTTTCTTCCTAGCCCAGATCTTTTCTCTAGTTCCTGAGTAATTCATTCAGTTACACTTATTTGTCCAAAATAGAACTTTTTCTCCAAACCCAAATCCATTTAGTTTGAAAATCAATAAGTTAGGAATTACTCATGGCATCTCTCTATTCCTCATCATCCATGTGAAATTCATCATTGATTCCTTCTATATGCCATTCAATAATTATTTAAAACATTAATTTCATGATTACGTAGAAGTTGATCTTTGATCCAAAATTTATTTAACCACTTTTCTCTTTTGTATATTTAAGTTGATTCTCAATTGTCATTACTATATGTGATGTATATAATAATATACAATAAGTTCAGTAATGTGTTGAATAATATAGAATATAAATCAGTTCATAATTTCCTCAGTCTTTCACATTGATGGTTTCAAATCTTCTAGAAGCCATATGTTACATCTATGAAATTGGTCTTTGATATAGGAAAATAAGGATGCTGCCAAAATAATGACTGATTACTTTTGAAATGAATAGTGTCAAATTTCCTTCATTATCTGTGCATTTGTAAATGTTTTCATCAAGAACTCATGAAGATTTGATGCACAAGAGACACTCGACGAATATTAACCTTGTAGAACTGCTTACAGGCATTTCAGATTGCCCCTAGGGAGCCAAGCAAATGCTTCTTTTGTTGAACGTATTAAAGGAGACACCTGCTTTGTGAAAATAATTCCTTGAAATGGAAAAGGATATTTGGGACATATGATATAAAGAAGGGAACAATATTTGCAATTACTGTTTTTCTGAAAATAATCACTATCATAACTAGTCCTTACTGAGTACTAACTATAACTAGGAACTGTGTTGGGTGCTTTGCAGGTGTTTACAGGTCGTTTACAGGAACTTCACAGGTCGTTTGAGCCAATTCTTCGCCTCATTCCCCAGGGCATCTCCCCTGTCAGCCAGCATTGGGCCACCTGGGCTCTGTACAACCTTGTGTCTGTCCACCCTGACAAGTACTGCCCCCTACTGAAGGACATGCTCAAGATGGCGATCGCACGGCTGGCGACCAAGGAAATGGCTTACAAGGTGATTGAGCACTGCAGTAACTAAAGAGGAGAACATGGACACGTCCAGATAGAGGCTTCTGCCTCCATGGCTGACACTGCTCTGGACTACATGGCCAGAAGTGTCCTCAAGCAGCCCAACTGGGTGACCCTCTCCCCAGGGAGCCTCTCACAATATGAAGGGACACGGCACTTTTGCACAACCAACAACTGTCCTTCACATTAGTGAGATAGATATTTATATGTTATATATGTTATTTTTTAGTTACAAACATTCAATGTGATACAATGGAACTGGTAGTGTTGCCATCACCATATTGCAAAGAAGAAAAATGAGTCTCATCTAGTTCAAAATATATAGCCGGGGCCAGTACTGACAAAAAGAACACACTTTTAATATTAGGTTGTACTCATATCATCCATTACCTTAAAATATTACTTAGAATTCTAGATATAGCTAAATTCACTACCTTCTGGAAATGGGGAGCCCACTTCGGAGATATGAACAACAAAAAATATTTCTTTATTACCTACATCCTATGTTTGAATCAATTTATCAATATTCACAGATCTCATAGGATTCCTCTCATAATAATAATACACAATGATAAATAAATTTTATTGAGCAGTTACTACACATGCATATTTAATCAGCACAATAAATTAGATAAGTTCTGCTGTGTATTAGTCATGTGACTTTCTACTGTTTGTGTGACCGTGGACAAGTTACTTGAACTTAGATTGTCTGAGTTTCTTTATTTGGAAAATCTACCTCAAAATGTTGTTTTCAAAATTAAATTATTTAAAACATCCAAACTACCTACAATACATCCCCCTCCGCAAACAGAAACACTGTGAAAAGTTGCAGCTGTCGAAGTTCTAGTCGTCCCTCAAGATGATGCTCAAGCATTGCCTTGTCGAGTGAGACTTTCTGATTCCCCAAGGCAGAGTTTAACGTCTGTCTTTTCCTTGTACCCTGATAATACACTATGTTACTAGTATTAGTGGAAGAAAGTCAGCCAGAGCACCCTTAGCATAAGCTTTTATTCTAGAAAGCTGAACATAAAAAGCTCCAGAGGAACACTTAACTTGAGAAAGGATGGTGAAATGTTTTATTGGATTTTAACAGCAGGAGGCTGTTTAGAGTTCAGCTAGAGGGGTGACTGCTGAAGTACAGAAGGTTTTGGAGAAGGAACAAAATGAATGGTTGTGGTAGAACAGCAACCACTCGTTGGAGAGTCTGGATGTTATCGAGAATAAAGGAATCATTTTTGGGAATCGCATTATTTGGGCAGCCTGGATTTACGAAGAGGGTGAAGAGGCACAGAGATCAATGTCAAAGGAAACAGGGTGTGGGGAGGAGCAACTGCCAGGAACAAGGATATTGAAATGCTTCCAGAGAAATTCTCAAATCTCACATTTGTACCATTTTCATTTTTTCAGTTGTTGGCATATATATTTGTCCTGCAGGAAAATGTGAGCTTCTGCAAGAAAGGAATTATTATGTCAAGTGTTTCCCCTCAATTTATGTTTGCGGATGGAACTAATAAACAGACTCTTAGTTTCTATCTCCTGTTTACACTTAGTTTCAGAAATTCAGGGTAACTTGGGGGTCTCCGAGAGAATGGATTAGAATAGGCTGCTTAACAGGTGCAGCTCAATAAAAGTGGGAAAATTGCATTCTTGTGCCAGGACAATGTTTCACAAAGTACTATTTTTTGAAGTAGTAGGTTTGCAGATTATGTATCAACAAAAGTTAATTTAAAGAAGACAATTGTTAAAATGTTTAGAAAATGATGGGCTACACACACAGTTAAATGGATGTTCTCTATTTAAGTACTTCTGAGTTCTTTTAATATGATCATGTATTATGACTCCTCAATAGGAAAATTCATTACAAAGCGTACCTAATTTATTTTAAATGAAACTCTCTCCTCCTTTTTCTTTTAATTGCATCTTCTGGTGCACGTATTTCACAGTGCATCCTTTCCAAAATGTGGACTTAGGATGTTTCTTGAGACAAGTTTTCTTTAACACACAGATTTTATCATATTAGTTCTACACAAGATATCTTGATATCAGAGCACAGTACAACATGGCAGGAAAAAATGAGCTGGGTCCGCAAACTCTCCCTATCAAAATCTCGGTTCCCTCATCCTCAGTGGGAAAGAACGGAGGGCAAAGACTTATATCTGTTTTCTTACATATTAAGAAGTAATAAGGCAGATTATGGCTCTATTACTACTTTACCGAATTTCTCCTTCTCAATTCCAGATTCTACTTTTTTTCAATTAACACAAATTATCTTTCTTTTCATAAATGAGTAAACAAAGGCCAGAATGGTTACTTTTCTTGCCCAAGGCTAAGAAATTGACTCAAGGAGAGATCATGCTCAGGATGTATTTTCTTTCCCCAGACTTCCCTCATTCCCAGGGCACCCTGGTGTCACACATTCTCTATTGACTAAAATTTGATTCCCATACGATTCTACGGAAACTCATCAGTTTTCAAATACCAAAGATCTCTATCACAGGCAAGTTACTTAAGTATTTGAAATGTAACAACTCTTTTTCCATATCTTCTACAGCTGTCAATTTCTGCCAATATTTACAGTCTCCTTAATTCTATTTAAATCAGCAAGCCATCTTGGGAGAAAGGACTTCACCCAGAACCATAGCTATGAAACTCCATAAATCTTTCTCACCTCATGGATCTTTCTCTATGGATATACTAGAATTGAGAACACGGACAACACATGACCTGTCATGGTTAATTGTCTTTTTCTTGACTAAGGAAACGCAGGTACTGAAATGAAGTACAGGGAAGCTGTATTCAGATGTTTTTCTAGTATAACAATTACTTTTTAATTACATATGTGATTAGTGAATACATTTACTTTGTAAAAAAATCAATCATAAAATAAGGTGACCAACATCAACTGAAGGCCCCTCCCCATACTTGCCATTGTTAGTGGTTTGTGGCATGTTAATTGCAAACCTATTTCTATATATTTACATTTATGATCCATGTACTGGCCAAAAACATTTAACATTGTTGTGTATGTTTTTATTGCAAACAAACATACTTCAATTTGTTTTCTTTTTCTTTTTATACTGAATAATGTACACAAGATCTTTCCAAATCAGTGTATTTGGATTCACAACATCCATTTTAACTGCTACATAGGAATTTCTGAAATTCCTCCTTGTGTTTTCTCTAGATTACAATTCCTCTAATGAAAGTCTCCAGCTTGTCATCAATGTTCTTGAACACATGAGACACTGTTTTGTTTATGTACTTATTTATGGGTCTAATAAATGTAATATACGACTCTTCTGTAGAGAGACATTTTTATTGTATTATTTTTTCTTTTCTTTTTAAAAAAATTTTTTTAAACAGTTTTTTATTTTTAATTTAATTTTTTTCCAGGAAGATTAGCCCTGAGCTAACATCTGCCAATCCTCCTCTTTTTTCTGAGGAAGACTGGCCCTGAGCTAACATCCATGCCCACCTTCCTCTACTTTATATGTGGGACGCCTGCCACAGCATGGCTTGCCAAGTGGTGCCATGTCCACACCCGGGATCCGAACCGGTGAATCCCTGGCCGCGGGAGCGGAACGTGCGCACTTAACCGCTGCGCCAAAAGGCTGGTCCCTTATTTTTTCTTTTAGTTTTCAGTGATTGAAACTTAAATCCTGGTATAACTGTTAACTTTTTACTGGATGCCGGTATTTTTATGTAAAAAAAATGTAGAAATAATGTGTGGCTCTGAATAATAACAGATTTCTCCAGAGGAAAGTGTAGCTTACTCCAATCAGGAATTAAACTTATCCGGAGTTCTGTTTTAGTTGTGAGGGCTTGTCTGTTTCGATGCATCATTAGCCCTGGTGGGAAATTGGTCACATCTGAAAGTTTGGAGCATTTGCCATGTCCCTTCCACTGCCACAGGATCTGAAATTGATTTCTGTCTTCCTGGCCCTGGAGACTAATGAAAGATCTGTTTAGCTTTTCAGATTCTGCGCTGCTTTGACATATGAGTCATGTCACAAAATGTTTGGCTCACAACTCTTTATGTCCCTTCTTTCTAGTATCTTCATTTCTTAAGTCCTCAGTGTCTTACTAGATCTCTGATGTCTTCAAGCATATATATTTTTTAAATATCTTTTCTAGCATTTGTCTTACATATGTTAGTCCTCCATAGCCGGAAGCTAAAGTACCTTCAAATGGCTTTTAAATACTTCATAGGTGTCCATATAACTCGTGAATAAAATAAATAGAAAGAATATCGTAATCATGTACCACTGGCAAAGATGAAGATTTGGCAATATTCTAGGTTGGATAATAAATCACAAACTTTCAGTGAAACAATATTTTAAGATTTTAAATTGTACATTATCTTTATAAGCAATTTAGTAATACCTATCAAATTTTGAAATGCTCACTCATTTTGATCCACTATTTTCTCTTCCAAAAATGTATCTTACTTATATATTTTTACAAATGTGCTATATTATAAACCTGAAAATTAATTGCAGCACTGTTTATAGTAGAAAATTTCTACAAATTATCTGGACGTCATTACGTACTTGTGGATTAGTGGATTGATTTAATAAAGTTTTGTGAACTCATGCAAGAGAATACTATGCAGCTATTAAAATGTGAGATAGAAGGACGTAGATAGAATTATAAATAAAAATAACAATCCTTAAACTATATTACAATCTTCACATTATACTAAGTAAAAGAAATATTTTAGAAGAGTATATTCAGTGTACCATTATTTGTGGTTAAAATGGTGTATTAATATGTGACTGTGCATGTTTGTAAGTGTGTAGCTGAAGTAGTGCTTGCCTTAAGGACAAGAATGGTGAAGGGAACTAGAAATCTGGGAATTAGGGACAAAATGTCATCTTACTTCTTGCTATGCTCTTTACCTTCACATGCCACTCATTTGCTGACTAGTTTCCTACTCAAATTTATTCAATTAAACTAAGATAATTTGCTTCCAGAAGTGAAGTGTATTCAATCTAATCTCTAGGCCTATAGAATTGACAGACGACTTATTTATTGATTTTTCATCTTCATCATCTCCTTAAATTCAGTGTTACAATTGTTTGTGTGATAATGTATAAGATCAATGATCTGCGGTTCACCTCTATCTGGGCCTTCTATATCTAAGTGAAGATAAGCCACACATGACTGATGATCACTGTCGAAAAAGGCTGTTCCCTCATTGAGATTTATTGAATTATCTCCTGACTTTTGAACATGAAACAATATTTTAATTTCCTGGTAATCCAGTAGTGTGATGAGGCATTTCTTTAGATTCATCCAAAAAGGTTCCTATAAATCCCCATAGAAATTGTTCATGGGGATGGATTTATCCTTCTTTGCCTTCTCAAGAAGAAGATTTTGTACCAACTTTGACATAGTTTCCAACATTAATATGCTAGCCAGTGGCTACATGGTGAGTACAAATTTCAGAAAGCTTTCGAATGGAGCTTGGCCATCTGAAGTACTAGTGAAGAGATTGGTATATATTTTATTAATCTAAAATCAAACTCCATTGGTTTAACTAGGATTTCGATATAAAACTAGACATCTTTGAGGCTAATATTTAAGACATAAAACACCCTAGCATTTGAAAAAGGGTCTATGTACCCTGCTGGGTGATAAGTTTCTCTGGAATAGGCAGATTTAATAAAACTTCAGTAGCTATGTGATAGATAATACGAGAGTCAAACTTAGAGGTTCAAAGAAAACATATCTGAGCTTCCTCATGGTATCACAGTGTGTGTAGCCAATTTAAACATTAGGTAATACAATTGGCAGGATCTTTACAGTTAACAAAAGAGATATACTTTTGTCCTTTGGATTTTGAATTGGGTGTTACCACAGTTATGAAACTAGCACTGACACCATTAAGATGGCGGTTCACCATCTTGAAGGATAAAGGAGGAAAATCCAGTTCCATACAGAGTGGTTAATTATGGGATTCCTAGTTCATTCTGATGGGGGAAGGTGGTGCCTGAAATAATACAGCCAGTTATTTTCTGCTTTAAAATGCTGATTCTAAGATAGGTAAGTAGCAGAGAGTTGAGACAAAGCACATAGTAGCCATCACATGGGATAAGGTATTTTAAAACTTAAAACCATAAATCTGGAAATTAAAGTTCTCTTAGAAGTGAATCATCTAATCATACCTTACCTTGACACATGGGTTTATTTTATTCAGACATCTAATATATAAATTCTTTTTTTGCTTTCCCGCTATTATAAGAACATGTGAGTTATACATGTAGAAACAAATTTGATTTGCGTAAACCTTACCACATTTTAAATGGAATTAAATGTTTTTATGTATCATAATACTTGCTTTAGGTATTACCCATTAGGCTGACTTAAAGCATTCTGACTGATGGAATTTATCCATAGCCAAAATGCCGAGATCAATATTTCATTAACATTCCATCTATCAACCCATTAATTTTGCCTTCATTTTCATATTTACCATTGTATATGTAAAACATTTTTTTCTCTTTAAGGGGTTCAGCATAATATATCATCTTGTAGATATTTTATATTGATATAAAGAAAAAAACACCTTCAGAATTGATTGGAAACCAAGTCAATGTGAAGACAATTAGAATAAGTTCATAAGGAAATATGTCACTTGATTATAATAGATAATTGTTGATTTTGAGGTCCTTTAATTTGGGATGGATACAAACAAAAGTTTCTATCACTCTGTTAAGCAACTGAAGTAAGTATTATCCATTTCTAAAATCAGAATAACAAAACTTGAGAAAGACTAATGTTTTCTACGGTTATTGTAAAAAAAAATGTTTCCTGGATAAGAAATATCATTGAGTCATCTTATATTTTAAACAAAGCTATAGAACATAAATTTAATTTGAAAAGAGAAAGTTATAAGAGTTTCCTTTTTTTGGGAGAGAAAATCAAGCTCTGTGAGACTCGGAATTTTGTCTGCTTTGTTTGCTGCCATGTAATACCTCCTTAATATATATTTGTTGAATAAATAAAATAAAATAAGGCAGTATCAGATTTTTCTAGCATAAAGAAATTTATCAAGGAACTACTTAGTCTTTTTTTTTTTTTTTTGAGGAAGATTAGCCTTGGGCTAACATCTACCACCAATCCTCTTCTTTTTGCTGAAGAAGACTGGCCCTGAGCTAACATCTGTGCCCATCTTCCTCTACTTTATATGTGGAATGCCTACCACAGCATGCCTTGACAAGCAGCGCATAGGTCCACACCTGGGATTCGAACCAGGGATTCCTAGGACACTGAAGCAGAACATGTGAACTTAATCGCTGCACCACTGGCCCAGCCCCTAGTCTTTTTTTTTTTTTAATGATTTTTGTTGAAGAAGATTGGCCCTGACCTAACATCTGTTGCCAATCTTCCACTTTTTTTTTTCTCCCCAAAGCCCCAGCACATAGCTATATATTCTAGTTGTAGGTCATTCTAGTTCTTCTATGTGAGCTCCTGCCACAGCATGGCTTGATGAGCGGTGCTAGGTCTGCGCCCAGGATCTGAACCCACGAACCCCAGGCCACCAAAGCGGAGCACACGAACTTAACCATTCAGCCGTGGAGCTGGCCCCTACTAATTAGTTTTAAACATATAAATTCTGTTCTTACGAAGAAGTTATAATCTTTTACTAATATTCAGTATCTAGTTAAAGCTTCTTCTTATAATATTGTAGTTGATTCCTGTCCTCTAGACTCTTCTTTGAAAATAGGGTATCTTTGCAGATATAATTAAGAACCTTGAGATGATATCATCCTGGATTTAGGTTGAGCCTTAAATCCAATGACTGATGTCCTCGAAATAAGAAGAGAGGTCACAGTGACCACAAAGGGAAAGCCATGTGAAGACAAAGGCAGAGATTGGAGTTACACTGCCATACACCATGGAACACTAGGTCCACCAGAGTTGGAAAAGGCAAGGAAGGGCTTGCCCCTAACCTCAGAGGGAGCACGGCCATGCTGACACCTTGATTGTGGACTCCTCCTCTCCAGAACTGTGAAAGAAAAAACATTCTGTCTTTTAAGCCACCAAGTTTGTGGTTAATTCCTTACAGTAGCTCTAGGAAACAAATACAGGTGTAGAAAGCTGGAAAGTGCATCATTCTTACCCTTACAATGACCAAAAAAACCTAGATAATCTACAAAATTAAGAGATTTTAGTAAATCCATCAAAGCATTGAGATTTCAAGGCATCCAACTCACCGAAAATCTGAGCAAAGACAGGTGACAACAAGGAGAGACAGGAGACAGACACTTGACTACTTGGGGCAAACAGCAGGCAGGTGCCATACGAATCAGTAACGACAATTTAGCTCATCTGTGTAAGAACTGCTAAATGTTGAGGGTGGCTACTGTGAGAAAATAGACCCCATGGGAGCTACACCCCCAATGAGAATTCACAGCAGCTTTCAGACTCTTACCCAGTGAACCAATCGAGTGGTTGTGAGAAAGGTCTAGGGCATAGCAAGAGACCAGGAAAGTCTCCCTCATGCTGTTCTGTTGTTGGGAGAAGTAAGCACCAGCCACGGTGGGAGAGAGAAGCAGCCTCATCTGGATCCTTCTCCTTCAGCTCTACTTAAACTCTTCATTCAAGTGATGGGAAAATAGCAAACTCAGTCAACAATAGGACACAAGCTAAGAAAATGGATTTCAGGTAAAAGGAAGGAGAGGAAAAAGTCCCAGACCCAGATGGTTAAAGAACTCCTACTTCGGGACAAGGGACAAGATAAATAAGAAGCCCCATCCCCTAGATACAGGAACACTGTGCATGCCTAAGATGGATGATAAACCGGAATAACAGATAAGGACTCTCCCATGCCTGTGCACTGCCACCACCACTGTCAGGCTCGCAAGTGTCCAGTAACAAGTGACAGCGGTGTACTACTGAGATGGGGTGGAAGTATGGAGAAAGAAGCTATCTGAGGAGCAGGCACAAAGGGGGAGTGTGGAATCATCAGCTGGGGAACATAAAATAGCTATGATTAATATGTTAGATGCTTTAGTGCACAATATGCATGGGTAATTTCAGCAGAGAGAAATTATAAGAAATAATAAAATAGAAATGAACAACATGATAAAGTCAATGTCTTCAACTGGCTCATGAAAAAAAGAAAAAAATTGGCTTCATCAAAACTGAATTGGTAGATAACTCATAGAGATCTAATGCACAGTATAATGAATATGTACACTAACATGGTACTATAATTATGCAATGTGATAAATATCACTACATTGGCAATTACAACATATAAATGTGTAAAAGTAACACACTGTATACCTTAAACTTACATAATATTATATGTCAAATTTGTTTCATTAAAAGAAAACTGAAGTTTTTCAAAGACAGTGTTAAAAGAATTAAAAGATTCAGGGCAGGACCGGCCTGGTGGTACAGTGAGCAGTTAAGTTTGCAAGTTCTGCTTTGGCAGCTCAGCATTTGCCAGTTCGAATTCCTGGTGCAGACCTATGCACCACTTGGCAGGCCATGCTGTGGCAGGTGTCCCACATTAAACAGAGGAAGATGGGCACAGATGTTAGCTCAGGGACAGTCTTCCTCAGCAAAAAGAGGAGGATTGACAGCTATGTTAGGGCCAATCTTCCTCAAAAAAATAAAATAAAATAAAAAATTTAAAAAACAAAACAGACTGGGGGCTGGCCCTGAGGTCGAGTGGTTAAGTTTGCATGCTGCACTTTGGTCTCTTGGGGTTTGCTAGTTTGGATCCTGGGTGTGGACCTACACACTGCTCATCCAGCCATGCTGTGGCGGCATCCCACACAGAAGAACTAGAAGGACTTACAACGAGGATATACAACTGTGTGCTGGGGCTTTGGGGAGAACAAAAAAAAAGAGGAAGATTGGCAACAGATGTTAGCTCAGGGCCAATCTTCCTCATCAAAAAGTATACCTTAAAAAAAAAAAGAACTAAAAGACAAAATACAGACTGGGAGAAAATATTTACAAACAAGCTATGGGTTAAATAACTTGTTTCTAGAATATATAAAAAGCTCTCAAACTTCATTAATGAGAAACAAACAACCCAAATAAAAATGGGTCAGGACTTAAGGAGACCCTTAAAAGAAGATAAAAAGGGTGCTCAACATCATTAGTCATTCAGGAAATGCAACTCAAAACACAAGGAAATACCTCTATAGAATTGTTAGAAAGGCTAAAACCAAAAAAATTGAAAACATAAGAGTTGACAAATATACAGAGTAAGTGAAATTCCCGTATCCTGCTGGTGAGTATGTGAAATGGTATAGTCACGGTGAAAAGTGTGGCAGTTTCTTATCAAGTTAAACATCTGCTAACCCAGCAAGCCCACTCACAGGGGATTCCCCAAGTCAAATGAACTTATGTTCATCCAAAAACCTGTCTGTGATTGTATATACCAGCTTTATTCATAATTAACCAAAGAAGAAACAACCCAAATGTCCCATGGTTAGGGAACGAGAAAACAAACTTCAAAACCTCTATTCAATGGACCACTACTCAGCAATCATAAAAATGAAACGAATTACTGATAAGCTTAATAATACAGATGACTCTGAAATGCATGATGCTAATGAAATAAGCCAGACTCAAAATGTTACATATTGTATGATTCCACTTATATGACATTCTGCCTTTCTCCCTCATTTCATTCAGATCTTTGCTCAATGTCACTTCATCAGCAAGAACTTAGGTTCACCCAGTCTGAAAGAGCTCCCTACGTCCCCATCATTCTCTACTGCTTCCCTATATTTCACTTTCCGCATACCACATATGAATATCAAGTATTTACTCATTTACTGTCTACGGCCCCCACCAGAATATAAGTTCTCTGAGGAGAGAATTTTTATCTCCATTTGCCCAGAACATGGTAAGCACTTCATAAATGTAACTGAATGAATGGATGGCTGGTCTTGAAACAGGAGGAGATGATTTATCCGCAGTTACAACAGCAGCAGCTCCTCTGTGATCACAGAATTTGGGTCTAAATATAACTGTAATGACAGTGGTCAGCTCTGAACAGACAAATTGCAAAAACACAGACAAGATAGGGGAAGGTGGCCATTTGAGTATATCCCACTACTAATCAAGCAGTCACACATACTGGTGGGGCCGAGGAATGTTTATATCATACAGCTAAACTCTTGTTATACATGAGCATTTTCATGGATATTCTGGAAGAATATTTCCCCCTCAAGATGTGATTACTGCTTTGTTATCTCTATAAAGGGGAACATATTTTTCCTATGAACTCTATCACATCTTTTACATGCATATACTTTAAAAACATTTGTTCATAGAAATTAACAAAATTATCATAATTTAGTTGATTATAATATATAGTGTGTGTGCTGTGTGTACTTCTGTATGTGTTTTCTATAGAGGTAAGAAGAGATAAAATTTACAAATTTATCTTTGCCTCAAAAGTCTACCAACTAAAAACCGAGAAATATTAACCCAGGAGAGTCCACATTAAAAAAAATCTACATATTTAAGCACAGATTAGTAAACACCAAATAGGGAATATTTGCCTCAGTATATCTGAAAGAATGTTCTGCTTGTTGCCTGTGTGCATCTAACATGCCCTATGAAATGCTTGTTCCTGGGTCCTTATCCATATATACTAATTTGAATCTCAAATAAAAGTTAGAGAATCTCTAATTTTAATAAATTGCAAAATAGAGATATGGTGTAAAATAAAGAGAGATGGTTTTCTGATTTGTTATATTTTATCAGGGAAATTTCAAAGAAGCCTTTAAAAGGGCCTCCATAACAAGGTTAGTGGCATAATGAGAAAACAAGAGATAGAAAAAAGTCCCCCTAAAATCATAACGATCTTAAAATCAACCAGTTGGTAACTAAAGCAAGTGCAAACACTTAGTAAACAAAATTAATAATAGCCTAAAGATTCAATTCGATGGAACTGTGCAAAAGAAAATCATCATAGTCAGAAAAAAATCTATCAATTCCCTTTGAGGTTATCTGCATTAAAACAAATTTTACTCCATTTGATAATGTCTAATTTTAGTAATTAAGGAGTCTGACTCCTGAGAGGGTTCCTTCTATCTAACTGAACTAGAGTAGGCTAACGAGTAATTAGTCCATCTAAATGCCTTGTAAGGTATAATCCCTAAGATCCTTCTAGATGTTCTTTGTTCTCTTTGTATGACTAATTGTTTTATTTTAAGCTATTTTTAATTTTGTAAAACATTTCCCAATTAAAGATAGATAAGCACATGTGAGTAAATACTTTGTATAATATTATTTCTCTTGTCAATGGAAGACCAACCTTTTAACGCTTCAAAAGACAGCATTTTCTTCTTGAGTTTTCTAATCAATGCATTGCATAATTCTAGTTTTAAACAGATAATTTTCCATGTATTTTATGCCTTAGAATTTTATTTTCTGAATGGCTTACATGGCAACCCTCTAACTCTTGGCTTAGCTCTCCACTTATGGCCCATGAGCAAAACTAAGCTCTTTACTTACGTCTGCCGTAGGCCCAGCCCCTCCTGCCTCCCAACTTTTGCAGGAAGCTTACACAATGAATTAATGCTGCCCTCTCCTTTCTCTTCAACCTCTTCCTCACTATTTGATTCTTCCAACTATATAATTTGCAGGACTCAGTGCAGGACGACAATGAGAGTTCCTTGTTCAAAATGGGAGCAGCAGAGTAAGTGTGGTTAAAGTAGGAAGATAGAAAGCTTTTCCTTTCTTGCAGTCTTTCTCTGGAACTCTCATGGTATTTGCTATGTAATGCTGTTTTAAACAAAGAAACATTAAAATTTAAATTATTAGCATGCACTTTTCCATGCAATGCTAGGTTTAAATACCTGTAGAGAACTGAATTTGTATAAAGAGTCACACAGATTGCACAATTTGGATTTCATAGCTTGTCTTCAGACAAGTTGCTTGTCCTCCAGCAGACCAGAACCGACAAAAGCTAGACTCCAGAAGGTTGAAAGGAGGAAGAGAGGATCCCTCAGGCATGAAGCCTGTCCCGAAGGGCTCCCTAGGCACGAGGATGCTCAGGGGCCAGTGCAGACCCTTAGGGTTATGCGTTTCAAGACTCAGGACCTCCCCTTGCTCAGTGTCCTCTGCAGCCAGGTTCCCCCAGTGACCAGCCTCCAGACTCACGTGCTTCAGAGCCAGGTATCTCCGCTTCCCATGACTCAGCCATCATAATCCAGGGAGGCTGCCTGTGACACTCAAAGGCCTTTAAACCTTTAAACCTCTAAGCCTGGATCACTACATAACTGGATCAGGAGTGGGCAAGAGGACTGCTTCCACCAAGACTGGCTGGCCACCTGCCAATCATGCCGTGGCCAGACTCCACCGGAGATGCTCCAGACTCCAATACTCCTGGGGATGGAGCCTCCTTCCCCCTCCCTGAGTCCTTCTTCCCTGTGCTCCCTCATACTGAATTGCATCACCATCCATTTGCTTGCTAAAACCGGAAACCTCATAGTCATGCCACCTTATTCTCGTGCCTCATCCAATCCTGTGACAAATTCTCATACTTCTAATTTCTAAAAACCTCCCTAAATCTTTAAGCGCTCTGCTCTCCTCTACTCCATTTTCAATACTATCACTCCAGTCTAAGCCACACCTGGATGACTGCAATGGCGTCCTAACTGTTGCCTACTCTTCATTTGTGCTCCAACATTGCCACCAATGTGATCTCTATCAAAGATAAACTTAGTTATATTTGTTCTCTGCCTAAAACGCTTCATTGACTTCCTACTGATTCTAATAATGTATGAGAAACTAACATACTTGAACCCCATTTGTGGTAAGCAGAATAATAACCATCAAATGTGTTCATGTCCTAACCTCTGGAACCAGTGAATATCTTACCTTAACATGGCCCAGAGGGATTGTGCAGATGTGATTAATGTAAAAACCTTCAAATGGAGAAATTATCCTCTGTGATGGAGGTAGGCTGAATGTAATCACAGCGTCCTTAAAAGGCTTAGAGAAGGAGATGTGGCAATGAAAGTAGGGAATTAGAGTAGGCAGTGTGAGAAAGACTAGCCACCGCTGGCTTTAGAAATGGATAAATGGGGTTAAGAGCTAAGGAATGGGCTTGACCTCTGGAAGCTGGAAAAGGCAAGGAAATGCATTGTCCCATACAGCCTCCACACGGAACAGAACCATACAGAAAGCTTGACCTTAGCCGAGTGAGAACCCTTCCAGAACTGTAAGATAATGAATTTATGATGTTTGAAACCACTGTTTGTTTTAATTTATTACATCAGCAATAGAAAACTAATACACTATTACAGAAAGCAGTATATTGTATAAACACTTTAATTAGGTCCTTATATTTTGATATAGATTGTCCCTTCCTTTTTTCCCCCATGTAATTTAATCATTCTATAATAAGAATTTCTTGTATGAAACAAAAACCTTGATTTGTTCTCTATCAAACACATCTTTTAAAAAAAGGGACTTCAAAGTTCAGTTCCCCCGTCAAGTTTGCTTGACTAATCCTATGTTTTTTTCCTTAGAGAAAAATACTGTCCAATTGATCAAAGACGTATGATACTGGTCCACTTTGCTATTAAATTATGGTGCAATGAACCCACTGCTTCCATATCCAGCTATTGTACAATCAGGTTAGCATGAACAGAGTTACATAGCCTGCAGGAAAGAGCAGATGGAAAATGCTGGTTAAGACAGGATAAAGCATCCTTAATAATGTAACTTTTAAAATGTAATCACTGCCAATTACTTTTCTATGACTGGCATTGAGAACATAACACCAATATAACACCCCTAACTCACTTAGAGTAAACTTAATTGGTCTGTGGAATGACAGCTTGCTTATTTTCTATATTTGTAAAGTGTTTTGGTCTTATTTGAAAAGATGGTTAATGTCTGTTCCCAGTGTAATCTCATTAATTGCTCAATTTAACTCCTATAGAAAAACACATACACACACAAAAGCTGAAATTATATGACGTTAGCATTAGATTTGAATTGTTTCCCAACCTGCAGCTAAGTTTAAATGCGGTCTCTGTAGCAGTACTGAACAATATGAAAGAGATTAGAAACACTATTCCAGTGATTTATCAAGTATTCAAAACTTTTAGAGATAGCTAATTATTTCAGGCAGTTTAAATTGTAGAGATAGTTTATGTTTTTGCAGTCTAATGACTTTATAATTGCTTTAGTTCTTTGCTTTCTAAATTTTGATAGTTTCTACTGATAATTCCCAGGCATCATTCAATTTTAGAACATGAATCAACACAGATGTAGCAGTATACATCTTATTTAAGTTATATTGAATTTAAAAATACGTTGGTAACACGGCGCCATAACAATTTTTACCTCGTTAGCTCTCTTACCCTGCCTTATTTGTTTTTATAGTGTTGATCACTACCTCACTTTATGTATTTATTTCTCTGTCATTTTTATTGGCTTCTTCATGAGAAAATCACTAAGAAAGGAGGGTCTTTGTCTTGATCATTCCTTTATTCTCACAGATTAGAATAGTAGTGCTTGTCACATAACATGCCTTCAAAATCGTTTCTTTTTTTTAAAATGATGAATAGTAACATACAGCGTAAACTTTGACCTGCTCGATGTATAATGTTATGGCCGGTGTCAATATACAGCTACATTTTAGATAGATTATTGGAAGACTGCAGTGTATTAGTTGTAATTATTGTTTGTTACTTTTTATGAATAGTAGTGTGGGAAAAATTAAGCACCATAAGTGGTTTGTCCTCTCAGTAAATATTGAGTTTTACATTAATTTTAATATCTTTAGTTATATTCTGAAATAATATATCATGTTATTTATGTATCCTACTGGTTATTTTTATTTTGCACTTGGTACCCATTGATCATTTATTGCTATCATACCCCTATCAAATATTAAAAACAAATTGTTTTCAATAAAATGTTCTATTTTCTATTTTGAAAGAGAACTGTAATGAATACTTCCTCAAATGTTAATGAGCCACTTGATAACTGAATGAGAAATACCTTAATAATGCTATTTGGAAAGCAATATTGCTACCGTAGGCTTTATTATAATTTATTTCTGAGTACAGTTTGAGAAGAAAAATCTTACACATTTTTATTATTACAAACCTGAATCAATATTTAGGATGTTGCTATGCCAAAAAACTAGTGAATACTTATATAATGCACATAGTGCTTTAAATAAAGTGCATTTGTACATTTTGGAGCTCTTATCTGGAACTTTCTGTCGGATATCTGAGGTCACAGGGCATCAAAAAGAGACTTTTGAACCTAATGGTGGGGTGGGGGTCAAAATGTATATCTGTGCATAGTCAAATAAGGAGATTAACTCAGTTGTCATGTCTGAAGAGCTCGTTCTTATCTGCTTCTTGGAATCACAGTACATAGGCAAGAAATCTTTCTGATTTCTTAATCATCAATAAAACTTCCATCTTCTTTCAAGCGTACTGTGTAATGTGCCAGCATTCCTCCTTGTCAAGTATGTCAAGCACGGGGCCTTATCTCACAATTGATATACATTTTCAATTGCCTGACTCCCGTGTAAATCTCAACAGAGACATACATTCTATCAGATATAAAAAATCACAGCAAAGCAACACTGCAAAAGCTGGCTTTATTGTCTTTGCCTGCAATTACCATGCTCATTTGTTATAACTATTGAGATTTAACTATATTTGAACTTGCTTTGTAATAAATGTTTTCAATGAGATGAGGCAGCAAAATCTATTATTTGTATGTTTCTCCGTAGACTCATAATATCTTCTTATGCAGAGTTTTCAAGTTTTACCTTACAAGATATTTGCAACACTGGCAGCACACAGACTGCATGAATTTAACAGAAAAAAATATCAATCAAGTAACAAAACTTAGTGCTGAAGATCTGTGATTACCAAATTACTTTATGCTATATGATTAGCGTGTTTATGAAAAGTGTAGTGAAATTTTTGATGCACAAAAACTAAAAAAAAATTATAATTAATATTTTAGCAATTATAGTTGCTTTGGCCCAATGTCCATAATATATTTTGGCATTGCTTCACTGAAATAAACAAATGGTTTTGTCTATATCATTTGTAGATATATTTTAAAATTTATCAGACCTACTCAGTAATATTCCATGTTTAAAATTATGTTTCCCAAGATTATTCTCTATTTAATTATACATAGCATAAAATAATACATTAAAAGTGTTATAGACATTTCATTTTTTTCCTATTAAGTTAATAAGTTTCTCCCATTTCCTTTTTTTTCTTTTTTTTGGTGAGGAAGATTGTCCCTGAGCTAACATCTGTGCCAATCTTCCTCTATTTTGTATGTGGGATGCCACCACAGCATGGCTTGATGAATGGTGTGTATGTCCACCCTCGGGATCCAAACCTGCAAACTCTTTGCCACTGAAGTGTAGCACACGAACTTAACCACTGCACCACTGGGCCGGCACCGCCCCCCCCCCCCATTTGCTTTTTTAATAAAAGCACTTTGCTTTCCTCCCCTTTTTTTTATTATTACATGTTTACACTATTATTATAACATTCTAAATAAAAATGTTTTCACAATCTCTAATTTTGAAATTCCAACCTGAAAGCAGAGAACACTCTTGTGCTGAAACTTTTCCTGACTTTTGTGTTACCGTGTCTGGCACTTGCACAGTTTTATAGGTCAAGGACTATTTTGACTATTGTCTGCAGAAATCTGAGTGTATATCTTGAAGCTATGAGTACTCTGGTGTCAATAAGATATGCAGTGTTGTTGAACTTCATGGAAAGCTTCTCTAAAATAGTTCATGTTAGTTTAGGAACAATGATGAAAATAAAGTTTAACCGTGACTCATTTTCTAGTACTGAACCTCGGCAGTTCATCTTAACTAACACGCCATTGTTTAATTAATATTCACACACTGTTTCCTGGAAATAGAGCTCTACTATCAAAAAAAAAAAAAAAAAGAAAAAGGTGGCTTATGGGAAAAGATCTTGTGTCCAAGAAGTTAAAAATAGGAAGTAAGGAAGAACAGCTTTTCTGCATGACAAAGACCACCGGCGGGGATTGGAAAGAATATGAACTCGTAATCTACATCCGTTGAGTCTTAGGTCTCCTTTCTTAAATAGTGTCTTGGGTTTTTTTCTTATCACTACATTTTTGTTGCAATATGTACTCATTTAAGCACATAAAAATGGAAGATGTATAAAGATTAAATTAAGACATAGAACATCAACTAAATATTTGTTTTTTACATAAATAAATGTCATAACCACGCTGATGACATATAATACGGTTATAATACAACAGTTAAACTTGTGAGTCTGCAACAGAAGCTATCTATTGTTAAACAGGAAACAAAATTGAAAACAATCACATTCCAGCACACATTCCAGCAAAACCACTGGGACTATCAGGTCAGAATCTGAACTTTCATTAAATATTTATCACTGACACAGATCTCTAGCTCTTATGTTTTTTGTAAACACTGTAGCATGTGTACTTAAAATTTTCAATATTCAATGTGAATATAATCAAAATAAATCAACCACCATAGTTTGGCAACTCTGAAAGCAAAAATCACAGGTTCTGTTTCCCAGGATTTCCAATCCTACTTCCAAGAGGCAACTATTTGTAACTTTTTTTGAATTTTGTCTTAGGTGGGTTTCTCCAAACTCCAAATGATATAAATAAGCTCTATTATTTTTTATTTTGATGACTAAATTAATTTGTATAATTTGTCTCCTTATCATAAAATATGAAGAAAACAGCTTATTTATTCCTCGCTCCACTTCTCCTACCCTCCTCCTTTGTCTGATTGGCAAGAGTTTTAGTAGCATTTTTGGTTCTTATCTTACTTAGTTACCTTTATAAATTTAAATAAAACACACAAATTCTTATTTCTTGTTCTATCAAGTTTGAACAATATTTCTAACTGTTCAAAGTTAGAGTATTAATCTACATCTGTTCTTTCATTTCTCTCTTCTGCTGGTGTACATTACTTTACATTGTCCAATGCAAGAGTAGCTAGCTAACCAAGTCGAGTCAGCTTGATCATGTTTTGGAAGTAATGTATGTATGTGCAGACTATAATCCACTCCTCCAGTTATCACTACATTTTATTGAGTACCATGTATTAAATTTTCCAGCAAAAATACCCATAGTAGATTCTGTTCTTTCTATTGAATCCTGCCTGATATTGTTATTTTCCTGGGTCTATGGATTTATTATATAATTTGAAAAGAAGAAATGAGTGTTGTGTACATTATAAGGACAACTATGCATACTTCACCAAATAATCAGGTACTAGTGAGATTCCAGTCACCAATCATTTGCCTCTCTATGAAGGACGTTCCTCATTTCACAGTATACACAAACATCAAATTGCTATGTTGTACACCTGAACTAATATAATGTTTAATGTCATTTGTTGTATGTCAATAATGTTGTACCTCAATAATAAAAAAAAAAAATGTTCCTAAATTCATGACCAAATATTTTCTTCCCTTTCTCTCTGTCTCTGCAGTTCTCATTCTTTATGCATCTCTTTTTCTCTCTCTCTCTTTCTTCCTTGATTTTACAAACTTTGTCATATGGATCAGCTCTCCTGAAAATGTTTTATTAAACGATTACCCACTTTTTGACCCTCATTTCTCTCTCATTCTTCGCCCTTGTGATTCTGAATACAGAAGATGGTCTCAGAGTATATTAGGAATATTGCTTGTACCCTTGCTATTAGGAATTTTTTTCCTTTTGATAGCTTCAATTATATTTGGGAAAAGAGACCACTCAAACGTGACACTTAATCCTATATCTTGAAGTGCTGCTAAGTAGTTCAGCGTCTTTCCTTTCTCGTAAATACAAAAAGCAACGAATGAATTTTACAAGTGTCAGCTCTCCTCTAGATCAACCATGCATTTAATTCAATATTTATAGAGCACCTACCATATGATAAGAAATACTCTATTCATTGAGTGATGAGTGAAACGAATATGGATCTTACTTTGAGTTCATAATTTAGTGAAAGAGGTACATGAACAAAAAACTACATACATATACAATTAGTTTCTAAAAAAGAGTACCAATAGAAATTACTTTAGGGACTCAGGAAAAGTCTACTAAGAAAATAACTTTAAAACTAAAATCCTATGTTTGTTAGCTTTGTTTATTAATCTTATTCTGTTTTTTCATCTCTCTTTTAGTATCATCTTACCTAAAATTTTTAATCTCATTGTTTTCCTTGCATGCAAAGCATCACCTTATTTTTAAAATACTTTTCATAAAGTTCCTGAAGAAAGTCTTCTTCTAAAGTGTATTTTTATTAATAATTTCAAAGTTATATTTGCTAATATAAATAGTCCCCTTACTGGATTGATATTATTCATTTTTTCAACTTTTCTAACATTTTGGCATCCATTGATTCGACCCTTTTCTGATCAGGGATAGTACCATCCGAACATACCATTTTTTAAAGAGAAATGTGAATCACGTTTGTCTGACAAATCGATCGGCGCAATTTTTTTCCCAATAATTTTTTGAATCTTCTTTGACACCTGGTTAATTCCAGTTGATCTTCAATATTGACTGAATATTTCTATTTATTTTGCATTTGAAGGCTTTTTATTTATAACTTATATTCCCTATTTTGAAGAGAATAAAGCAAATTGTAGAGTGGTTATGGGCTGTTTGAGTATTGTGGTAACAGTCTGTGTACGTTTTCCTTCTATTTGCAGCCTCTCAGATTTCACTTTGTGGTCTACTTTAGGAAGTCTAAGCCAATTAAGCAAGAAGCAGGGATAAAACAAAAGCCCCATGACTCACTGTACTTTTTAAAAAAATTATAGCTGTTTTTCCTTACTCAGGCAACATTTATCAGAAGTTGCAACTGTGGTTACCATGTTTTTGTCATATGTTTTATTCCACTTTAGCCTTGCCTTTGTGTTTCGCTCCACTGAGTGGGTTTAAAGAAAAATGCTCTGACAATGCAGTCTCTCCATCAGTTTTCTTGTTTTGCTGTTCTCTGATAGAGGAGTGGTTTCCAGTATGTTTTCTGTTTCTTACATGGCCTCTGCTACTTCTAGGTTTCTGAGTTCCAAGGTACAAATTGTTGTCAAAAGTTTCACAGTTCATCATGCCATGATTTGGGAGCATTTCTATTTTGGTCAAAATTGTAAATCTGCTAGCAAATATTCTTCCTAGTGTGTGGGATTGGTAATGTCCTGGTTTCAGAAAGCGGCTTGTGTTCAACCTCCTAACTCGTATTCTTTCCTTTACCATTCTACTGTGAGCCGTGCAAAATGTGCTCAATATAAAGACAGCATTAAACCATAATAAAAAGAATAAGAGAACACAGCATGTAATTTGAATAATCGCCACTTCATTCACTTCTAATTGGACCACAGAGTGCATAGCTGTGCAAGTATGGGTATGTACAGATACAAAACTTTAACTTTTCCATTATTTGCTAGTAAAAGCTAACTCTAGAAAAAGGAA
This sequence comes from Equus quagga, assembly GCF_021613505.1. NCBI lineage: Eukaryota > Metazoa > Chordata > Mammalia > Perissodactyla > Equidae > Equus > Equus quagga. The sequence continues at coordinate 49,481,029 of NC_060278.1, forward strand.
GGACAGAGGAGGGTAGCCATCTGTAACACCTGAAGAAATAATTTGCATGAATATTTGTTAAGGGTTAAATATAACCTCATTTCAAAATAGAACTTAATAGCCATTTAATTTAGCTTTTCCTTTGACATTGGAGGTCAGGTCGTAGAGGGAACCAACTGTGAGAACACGGAGGGATTTTTATGCCTTATAAAGGACCTTGGACTGTATCCTGTATGTAATACAGGAATATAGAAAAAATTAAGCGTCAAATTTACATGGGTAGATCTTTATTTTAGTTAGACCATGCTGGCAGATTTTCCAAATTTGAAGATGTTCAAAAGAAAAACAGAGGCTAGTTTTTTTGTGTGAAAAACAACAAATAGAAGATACACATAGAAATTGAGAAAGAAGGGAGTAGGAGAAGGAAGAATATGAAAAACCATTTGCCTGCCTCAACCCTACCTATTTGTGCAACGTGGAGGCTGGTCCGTCACATATAGTGAAAGGACCAGTATATTACGGAACTGAGATTGCAGGTTTAGAATAAGTTTTTTTTCTTCATTACCCCCAATCCCTGTATATTCTGGACATAGAATCTAGATTGAACTCATAATTTCCTAGATAAACAATGGAATTTCAACTCAGAACATACTATTGCTAAGGTGGTATTACTGAAAGTTCGGTCTCTGATCCCAATGCCAATCCAAATAACAAGAAGAGAGTCTTGCATGAAAAAGAAAGGGCTTTACTTTGCCAGGTGGAGGGAGCAAAGCAAGGACCAGTGCCCCAAAAGTTTCTTATTCTCCGTTACGACATGGGTAGGGGTTTTTATTTTGGATTTTAGGTAGGGGAGGCAGGCCATAGACTTCTTGGTCAGTATTTTCCCATTGGCCTGTGTCTGGGGCTGTTTCCAAAGGAGGAGGCAAAAGGTTTGTCAGATGAGTGTCCTTGGCTGTTTATCTCCATGGTGGAAGGTAGGCTCTGACGTCAGAAAGCCAAGGAGTTGGGCCTGGGAAGCTTCGGTTTCTTGATATTCTCTGGACATTAGTTTCTCTGTAAAAGAACTTCAAGGTCCTGGGATTAGCTAGAACTTTATTGGGAGCCCAGTGTGAGGTCATCTGGAATTTAAGTTTGTAACTTCTATTTGGCTCTATAGCTCAAGGAGTCAGAGGTTAAAGAAACGAACATTTATGTGTGAGTGTAACTAAAGACCCAGGGAACTGGAAATGCCTGCTTTTAGTTTTAACCCGTATATGCTGGGTTCACTGTAGGGGAAATAATATCAGGACTGATATTAATTAAGAGCTGGTAACAGTGGGTCTTTCTGCTGAGAATATCTTCTTCCTATCACACACTTCTTAGCTACACGTTCATCGGCTCGTCAACATATATTCACCCTTCAATCTTACCTTTGGGTCTTTAACACTTACCTCTTATGAGAGACCTGCTGTACCACCCCAATATAATTAAGCTCTGTTTTCTCCATTGTCCCAAGGTGATATATTCATCTGAAATTGACTGGATAACCAATAAATGTTGCTTAAGAATTGAATTGCTAATTTTCTAAAAATGTGTTAATTATATATGATTGAAAGCATGGATTGACAAGGAAACTTGGTTATACTTAATTTTATTATTGTATCTTTGTCTGATCCATTCCTGATTACTCACCAAAAAAAAAAAAAAGAGAGAGGAGTTGCGTTTTTCTTTTACAAAAGGAAGAAAATCTTCTGAACCCTCGTCACTCGACAAGAGATAAGTCCCAAGGAAGAATTTAAGACATTTATAGAAATAGCACCTTCACCAAAATGATACTTAAAGTAACCAGTAGTACCCAAATTAGAAAACAACAACATTTTAACTATGCTTTTTATCATTTAATCAATTTCAATGAAGCTCAAAGTGAAGCTAATATCTATGCAAAATATTCTCATGGCCTACTTTATACAAAGTAAGAAGCACAATGTGGCAAAGAGGTTTACTTGTTCACCTACATTTTTTTATTGTTCTTCCTTTAATATTAGAACTCTTGGTTTTTAGCTGAACACAAATCCCCCTTCCCCGGCCCTTACTAGGCTCTTTTTCCCAGCCTTCCTTGTTGTAGTTCTGGTTAAGTGATGAAATTTTGGCCAATGCAATGTGAACAGGCACGATCCCCGTGCTTCCAGCTATGCCCTTCAAATATGAGCATTTATAGTGTCTTCTGTGTTTCTTTTTCCTGCTGACTGGGAAAGTGGAAGTTACATCAACTCGTTTGGATGCAGAGATGAAATCCACATACAGAGGATGGCTGAATCATTTTACTTGTCCTGGGATGTTTGCTTCTGGACTGCTATGTGAGAGAGAAATATGAGTCTCTCTTAAACGACTATATTTATGGATCTCAAGGTTTCAAAAGCTATTTATAAATCAATACCAACAAAACAGAGAAAATTTGGTATAAAGAAACACTCTGTTTGAACATGCGGTGCAATTAGTCAGAGAGTAGAGTCACATGCTCAGAAATTTGGGCCACCAGTCTAGGACCTCGGCTACTAATAACACATTATTTCTATAGTGAAGTTATAGTTTAGAAAAAAACACATGTATTGTTTCAATGAATACTAATTAAATAACTATTTTGGACTATTTCCTGTGCCATTCAAGTAACCATGGGGATTACACTTCTATTTTGACAAATTAGGCTAGTCTGGAATCATATTGTATGAGTTGATTTTGGGGGAAAATTGCTCTTTTGTTAACAATCGTGTGCATATTTTGGGTTGAATATTTGAGAGGCAGAATGATATGAAAATGTGTCACTGGGAAGGACCTGTCTCATTCATCCTTTTATATCATATCATTTTGCTTCTCCTAATTGGTAGGACATTTTGTACATCTACGTAAAGCAGTTTGTAGACGCTATTGAAAGAATAGGACTCACAGCAGGTGCGGCAGAGTGAATGGGTTAAAGTAAGAGGGGAGAAAAAGTTAACAGCGTTTACCAGGTGTAACTCATGATTGGCAGCCATATTATCACTCCTGGATGCACTCTACTTGAAGTTATCAACACTGGCTGAAGGTCGGCGATTATAAAATTAGATTCCATCAAATAAAAATCTTCTAATCTTGCAGCTTTTCATTAATAAAGTTAGCCTTCTTTTTAATTAAATTTCACATCAAAAAGTGATTTTAATATACCAGGTCAAAGGCGGTAACTAGAATTTAACAAGCTACTGTGAGTCTAATAGCATATGAATGGTCAATAATGCTGTTGTCAATCTTTTCTTCAGATAATAGCTTTATGAAAACAATTATCTACATATATTTGAATTTAATAAATTTATATTGAGCTATATGCAAGGCATTGTAGGGGCCAGAAAGATGAAAAGGCACGCCTCTGCTCAGCTATGGATCACACATGATTGGAAGAAATTAACAAGAATACAAACAAGAGAAACTGATGAGTGCTATCGTTTAATTGAAATATGATCATTCCTTTTGCTGACAAATTATGCATGTTAGCATCACATTCTCAGAGGAAAATATGAATTTACTTAGCAGAGAAATTAAAAACTAAAATCTAGACTACATTTTTCTAAAATCCAATAGGGCTCCAAATGATATTTGTCGGCATAAATCACAGCGCAATGAATTTAGCAATAAAATATGTACAGTCTAGAATCTTGAGAGTCAGCTGAGGGAAATTTAAAAGGTTTCTTCTTCTTCTTTTAGTGGAGTAAATGTTTAAGCTTAAAATCAGGCAAAATAATTCTTTTAAAGCAAGCTTGAAAAACCTGTGGGAATACATCATTGCACAACTAGGTTGATGATAAAAAATATCATTTCTGAACACCCTCAGATGCACCTTAAAATGACTCAGTGGGTTGTAGAAACTAACACATGTTCATCCCAATTATTCTTGAAGCATCCCTGACAAATGTTTTCTTAGGAAAGAATGACAGACTGCTTTATTTTTTTTTTATGAGCCCCTTATTTTTATTCTGTCATAAGAAGCAAATGGCAGAGCTATGATTTGGCTAAGCTATATAACAGAGGCTCAATTTGCACAATTTATGATACAGCATTCTTTAATCCATCGAGGGATGCAGGTTATATAGTATTTCGATAAAAGATGTAAATTTGGTTATATGTTAATGAATTCTATCTTGACAATCTTAAAAACATGCGAACAATTGATGGGGCAGAAACTATATATGCTACTGAAAGGTTTAGAAAATTCTCCCAAGTATTATAAAAATTTTACACCTAAATATTTTTGTCATATAATATAATGTTAAAAAGTTAAATGTGGATAAAAATTAACAAATGAGTTAGATCAAATATGACTACTATATGTAAACAGGCATGTTATATTGGAACATCTTAATATTTGAAATGTAAAAGGTCATCCTTTCATATTAACAAAGAGATTATCATTCAAATAGTAACATAAAATGTTGTTTTATGCTTTTGATAATTGTAAAATTTTGATAACAAAATTTTGGAAAATATATTGTTTTAAATAGACATCTATTGCTCTGCTTATAGAATATCTGTTTTTCTCATGTTAACATTTTTCTCATGTTTCTCTGAATGTTAAAACTGGCAAATGTTTCATCTAAATTATATAAGACATATATTAAAATGATTGATTTTTAAATTGCACACTGAATACTTCACATGGTTTGATTCTTTTAAACTGCTTTCAGTAGTCACCTAAAACACGGTATACTTTTTTTGAAGTTGCCAATTATTTTCTAATAAATTTCATTCTTCTGAAGACTGATTTTCACTTCATCTGATGAAAAATGTTGCTAAAGTCTCTTTTTACTGCCTGGACTTCCGGTTCTGACAAATCATTTCAATATTCTGCAAAGACTGACATGGAGGGCAGGAAATAAACTATTGGGAGAAGCTCTTTCAATGCTATTTACAATGCTATTTTCAAAGCTATTTACAATGACTATGTAAATATTGTCTGGAGTTAAGTCAAGTAACATATTGATTACAACTCTTTTTCAAGACATTTGTTTTCCCTGGATTTAATAATTACCTCAATTTGTATTTGTTTTCCTTTTCTTTTTGTTTTTGGTGAGGAAGATTGGCTCTGAGCTGCCACCTCTGTCAGTCTTCCTCTATTTTGTACGTGGGACGCTGCCACAGCATGGCTTGATGAGTGGTGTGTAGGTCCATGCCCAGGATCCAAAATGTTGGCTCTCGGCTTCCTCTGCCACTTTCTCAACTCCCAACCTCTTATCTTTTAAACTTTATTTCATTTCTTTTATACTTATATAATTATATTTTATTCTTTGGACCAACTTCTAAATCTTTGCTCTTAGTCGAGCACATGAGCTTATCTGTAAATCATACTTTATCTTCATGATATTCAAGCTCTTTTCTGTTTTCTTCTTTCACGCTACAAACCATATTTCTATTACTTTTTTCTTTAGCAACTTTCAACAATGCATTTGATTTTTATTTTTGATAGTGGTTATGTTTAAGGAAAACATTGTTCTAATTATCCAATCAAGATTGAAGCATCTTTTATTCTCATATAACATAAGAAAATTAACATTATAATTCTACACATTACTCTTCCATTTTCCTGGTTGTCATGATTAAATTGCTATGTGTTTTTATTACATATATTTTATTATCAGAATACTTTTTGACCTTAAAGTTTGTTTTGGGGTCTATATAAGGCACTTATAAAAATAAATTAAATGGTGTAAATCCACTTGTGCTTTCCTCAGTCTTGCATTCTTTTCTGATTTTTCTCTGGTTGGCTACAGTACAAGTAAATTCCGGTAACTGTTTTCAGAAAGCTATATATTCTGGGTAGTCTTTTGTCTTAAATATAGGTGATGCCTGGTAATAGTTGCTTGTTTCTTTTAACTATCAAAAAGATGAATTTTTGTTTCATTTAGTTTTTAGTGCAGTCAGCGTGTCTAGGGACAACTTTTCGAAAAATATTTTCTTATTTTTAATGCATGTTCCTTTTATTTATCTATTTTTTCTTCTCAAGATATCTGTATTTTTTTTTCTTTATTTCCCAAATCCAAAACTTTTATCTTTTAATCTGCAGAATTTTGTCATATGAGGAAACGTATCATTTAAATAAGTCTTTAGGCATTGTTTCTATTAATTTGTCCCTGTGTCTTACTCCAGAACTATATAATTAGTATAACAGTTATATTCATGTCTTATTTTTTCATATAATTTTAATTTCTTTATTTTTCATTCTTTTGAATAATTCTGGAAACCATCCTAAGTTTATTTTTCAAAAAATGAGTGTATATTTTTTGTAATATTGATTCTATACTGTAGTGTGATTTTTTAGTTTTATTTTTAAATTAATGATCACATAATGATCTCATAATGTTCATGATCCATAAATGATATTAAAAGTAAGCTACAATACACTGTTAAGTTCTAGTGTTTGACAGATACATTGGAAATATTACACTGTTTGCTTTTGGTATTTTGATGAAGGGGCCTTGTCTTTTGTTTACATCTTTTTAAACCTGGTGTCTTTTCTATCCACCCAAATCAACTAAAACATTTGAAGGTTCTATTTCTAGTTGATCCCACAATCACAGAAATGCATCAGATAGCATTGAAATTTCTTATTGCAGTAATGCCATTTGTAACATTTAAAGATAGAGACAGTAGATTTTTTTCAATAATAAGTAATTTTTTTTAACCTGAAGAATGGGAGTGAAAGATTCTAGGAAATTTGTTCCTAGAAAAAATTTGATTCAAATGAATTTGGTATGCTATAACAATGAGCCAAAAGCAACATGACAGCATTCAAGATGGTTAAACGTAGTGATCTGCATTTAGATTGAAAATATTGCTTGAAATTATTTTGTATCAAAATAGCAGATTGTTTTCCCTCATTGGGAGGTGATTATGAGGTAAAATGTATTTATAAGTAAAATAAACAAAATGTGATTGAGTATATTTGTAAATTTTTCTGAAAAAGGTAATTAACACTGCTACTGAACAGTGTATCAAAACCTAGAACACGTAAAACCCAGATCATTATGTTTGTCACTACCATTAAGTAGTTCTTTTTTGTTTTTTTTTGAGGAAGATTAGCCCTGCACTAACTACTGCCAATCCTCCTCTTTTTGCTGAGGAAGACTAGCCTGAGCTAACATTTGTGCCCATCTTCCTCTGCTTTATATGTGGGACGCCTACCACAGCATGGCCTGCCAAGCAGTGCCACGTCCGCACCCGGGATCCAAACTGATGAAACCCGGGCAGCAGAAGTGGAACGTGCAAACTTAACCGCTGTGCCACGGGGATGGCCCCCATTAAGTATTTCTTTGCCACCTAGAAGGATTGAAAATCAATTTAAATGTAAGAATTTTGAAGATGTCATGGAAAATAATATAACGAAATGGGTAAATAAGTTAGCCAAAATACTTGAAGACACGTTAGGTGAAAGAAGGATTTGTCTTGCTTTATGCGACTCCAGAAGGCCGAAAAAAGCGTAAAAGGAGGTTATACGAGGATCTGTTTCAGCTCAACAGAACCTTTGTAATGAAAGCTTACCTTCTCCCAATGCAGTGACTTATCTCTTTCTAGAAAGATTCACATAGATGCAAGATTGTAGAGGGGGTTTTCCAGTTCCTCTTTCTTCCAACATCAAATCTATATTTAGATTCTGATATAGGACTTGATCTCAACCATAAAGATATTTTGATAAAATTTGAGAAGTTTTAGTCACCAACGTATAAAAATGGACTAAGAACTGCATAAGCCTTAACTATAAATCATTTAAAAGACTGATTGATTAATTCATTCATTTAAAAAAATCTATCAAATCAATAGCCTGTTCAAAGTGCAGTGTTAAACACTGAGAATGCAGCAGTGAAGGAGGCAGCTATTGTCTCCACTTGTTTGGATCTTGTGGTAGGTAGGCTGAATGATGCCCCCCTTCTCAAGATATCCATGTGCTAACCCCAAGAACACTGTGAATATATTTGTTTACATGGCAAAAGGGAATGTGCAGATGTGATTTAGTTAAGGATCTTGAGACAGGACGATTATCCTGGGCTATCCAAGTAGGCCCAATGTAATCAAAAGGGTCCGTATAAGAGGGATGCAGGAGGGTCAGAGTCAGAGAAGGTGATGAGATGGTGGAAAAGAGAGAGAGAAGGAGATGTGACAACGAAACAAGAGGTCACAGTGGTGCCTTGAGCTGAGAAACATAGGTAGCCCGTCGAAGCTGTAAAGGCAAGGAAATGGAATCTCCCCAAGAGCGTCCAGAAGGAGCGCAGCCCTGCAGACACCTTGACTTTCCCCCAGCGAGACTGACTTTGGACTTCTCACCTCCAGAACTCTAAGATAACAAATCTGTGTGTTTTAAGAAACTAAATTTGTGGCAATTTGTACAACAGTAGTTAGCAACTAATACAGAGTTTCTATTTTAGTATTGCCCTACAATTTTCATTTATGGAAAGAGATAAAATCAGCAGTGATCATTCTGGCAGGAACTGCTAGCTAGTCTCCAAATCAGCATTTTCTCTTCTTTCTGGAAACAAAGTTAGACATTTCCCAGCCTTCCTGGTGTACAGGTGTGGCTCCATGACTAAGTTCTAGTCAATAGAATGTGAGCAGAGATGATGCATCCATTTCCGGGTCAGGTATTTTTAAGAGGAGGTGTGCTTCCTTTCTTCTCTTTCCATCTTTCTTTCCTCTTTTCCATCCATATGCAGAGGATGCCAAGAGGTCCCAGGAGATGGCAGTTAAGAAACTTTGGGCTGTTATCTAAGTAAGACATTAGGTCCTATTCTATTTGATTTCTTTCTTTCATATTATGAGGTTCATTTTTTTTCTGTAGTTAATTTCACCCTAAGTAATACAGAAATTATTAGTTTGAAGTGGGATGGTACCGTACCAAAGGAAACTTTAACGTGGTATTGACATTGGTTGTTAGATGGCAAGCCCAAGTTTTGGCCTCAGGGGTGAGGTGTTGGGCAGGAGAAATGGGCACTCAGTTTTTTCCAGTGGCCAAAAACCAGAAATATCATCCTATAGAATCATTTAGAGAGAATGTCAAGTACCTACTTGGTGGTAACTGTAGGACAAGTTTTCTCAATAGTGGCACTATTGGCATTTTAGGCAGGATAATTATTTTTTGTGAGAGGCTGTCTTGCGCATTGTAGGATGAATAGCAGCATCCCTGGCCTTTATGCACTAGAAGCCAATGTACCCTCTCACAGTGCTGACAACTAAGAATGCTTCCCACCATCGCCAAACATCCGCTGGAGGACAAACTTACCACCACTTAAGGACCACTCTTTTAGGAGAACCTGGCAGGAAGAGTCAAAGCATTACTTGGTGTGTTGTTTCTTACATTATACGAATACAAGAAAGAGAAATGAACTCAGATGAGGACTGATGGGTTTAAAAGCATAAACCAAAAAGAATATACTATTTTGGGGGGGGGGTTCCACAGTTTTACAAAACAAGCCTGGCTTTGCATCCCAAAATGTAGGAGATAGGGCTGCACATGTTTTGAGTTACAATGATTGTTTAAAACTTCTCCAAATCAACACTGCAGATCAAAGAAAGGATTTTTCTTTTTTTTCTTATCAAAACCTTTTTTTCCAAGGGGCTTTAGAGATACTGAGAGACACAGAGAGATAGAGACAGAAAAAAACGTTAAGACTATAAGGAAGCCTAATCTGTGTCTAAGAAAGAACTTTGGCTATGATTACCAGCATATGGTGTTAATAGATTAGAAGGCTATTAAGTTTTTAGGTGATTCATTGCCAAGGAAAACACAAGACTGGTAACCATAAAACACCTCTAGGGCCATCAAACATTCACAAACAGAAAATGGGCTATATAGAGGTCAAGTGGGGCATATTTATCCGGACCAACACTAGACATCACGGTGAGTGATAATATGATAAGAAGGATATTAGAGAGTCAGAGCCAACAGATATGCATAAAAGAGAGAAGGGAGTTTCTTTTCCTGCCATGAGATCTGAACGATAAGTCTTCTTGGAGCTTACACAGCCAGATTCCATCACTGCTGTGTGTTTCCCATTCTTACCTTTCCCAAATGGGAGGGGATTTTTTTGGTAGTTATTCTCTTCTTCTTCCACAAAGATATATTATTAGACACGGAAGGTGGGTGTGCATAATTGACCGTGTAGTTTATGGGATTCCAGGCTAGATAGCCTGTGCATTGACCAAGATGTCCCAGACAATAAGCCAGATGTAACAACTGGATGGGGCTATTGTCTATTTGGGGATGTGGATAAGTATGTTCCATATGTAAAGTGGGGCTTAGGAATATTTAGTAACCACAAGTGATGATCCTTGCAGAGAATATTAGTAGTCTTCTAAAGATCTTTTTGTCCTGCTAGACACATAGCTGGATCACCTTCTCATCTTCCCTTGGAATTAAGTGGGTTTTATGATTGAGCTCTAGCAAATAAAGTCTGAAAAGCAATGTATGACATTTCCAATAAAAAACTTTTAAAGAACAGATATCCCTCTTCAATTTCCCTTTTTTCCACCTACCGAGTGAATGCTGATGGTACCCTATCAATGATGGAGTCATTGGATTATTGTACAGAGAAAATCTAATCATGAAGTGACTGTTTTGGATTATTATATGAGCGCTTAAAGAAATACAAAAACAAATCTCTTGTATTTGAGCTGTTGTATATTTTGGGTCTATTTTTTTTACAGTAGCTCATTACTAATAGTGGTTCTAATTGTGTAGTGGGATCATATTTTATAAACAGTGATTTTTTCCTAATATTAATTAAATAAATAGTAAAACATTTTCTCTTTCTTTCTCTGTCTTGATCTCTCTCATTGTTGCATATACACACAATTTAAACACATAGGTCTTTCTGTATTTGTGGATTGATTTCCATGGATCAGAGTCTGGAACAGAGCAGAAATACGTGAACAAGACCTGCCTCAGCGACAACCTGAGTCCCACTTACACTGAAGTCAGTGGGGCACACATGATACTGGGTATCCACAAGTAAAAGACAACACTGAGGACAAGATGCTCCTCACCCACCCCCTCTATAGCCAACATACTTTGTAATATTGCATACTTTAAATGCAACCTTAAGGCAAAGAAGATTCCTGAATCACAAATATTGGATTTCTACCACTGTGGTGAAAGAAGATGCAAAATGAAAAGAAATATTTTTTTCTAAAACAATATTTTTGTTCTTATGCACTGAGCTGTGGACTGAGATGTATATTCACTTTAGTTGTGGCCCAAGTCACATAATTTCTATATTATCATATCATCTTAATTCATGCTGCTTCATAGAGAGTTAAAGACAAAAATTAATTATGCAATTTAGCAGATTTATATCCTTACTGAAATGGACAGGTCACTAGAGGGTCATTTTAGGCACATAAATTTGAAAGACCACATTAAAACAATGCATAAAAATCTTCTGTTGTAATAGCCTTTTAAAATAGCTCCAGATGTTTTAAATACATTAGTGATAGGAACTGAATATACTATTTCAAATATAGAATTTGGAAATAAGCACAAAGTTAAACATATAATAAAAATTTTTGTGTAACTAAAGTTTCAGATGTTTTTTACCATAACTTTTGCCCAGCTTAGAATTGAAATGCAAGTGTAAGTTACATTGAATGTTACGTATTGTCTCATTCGACAGAATGTGTAAGAATAGCGTTTCGAATATAAAGTCATAAATATATGTGTCTTTCCATGTGAACTCACAATCATGGCTGCCTGTACACACACACACGCACACTCTCAGCATACATACACAGATATTTGCAATAGCTTTTCTGTGAATTAACTTGTTAACTTTTATGTCCATATTATAGATGGAAAAGATCATTGCTAATTACAGCCAATATATAAAACTTTCTTTGATTGACAATACATTTGGATTTACAAATACAGAGGATTTTTTTTACAAAATTTTCTTTGTATACAAGCTATAAGATACAAATTTAAAAAAATAATTTTTCAGAAGTAGTTTATGATAGATAATTAATCCATTTGAGATGGTAAAAATTTTCTGAAATTTCTCTTACAGTATAGGATTCTTAATCATTGGTTGGTAGGTTTTTTAAATGGGATAAACATAAAAATAAGACGACTGATTACTTATTACTGCAAGGTAATAGATTTTATATATCGTGTTATAGTCAGTCAGTTCCTGGGCTTAACCTTCTTGTTTGACTTTAGCTCTGAAGGACCTGAGTGCCCTCAATGTCCATTTCTCATAACTAGGAGACTAGAATTTAATTTGTTTCATGTTTCACCTTCTCCTTGACCATTTGGACTGTGCCCACAGGTGACCTTGATCATATCCGTCCACTGTTTCAAGATTCCATGGAGTAAACAGAATTCCATCTCTTAAATAACTCTTTCTTTGTTCTTTACACCTTCTGAAATCCAGGTCACATACTCATTTCGTTTTATGAAACCACCAACCCGACTCTCAATGAAAATTTCACAATTTTATATCAGTTTATTTTCAGGTGTTGCCTTTTCAGGTTTTGACCTATGAAGTCAGATGTCAAGCACTCAATTATTTCTCCAAATCCACTAAAATCTTTCTGGTATTGCTGAATTCTTATCTGAGGATTTTTTTCTAATGCACAACAGTCTTTTATAAGAGTGTCATTAAATACTGAGAAGTTAAAATGATCTTTGAGAGGCAACATTACTAGCAATTTAATATTTTCTTTTTGAACTGTTGAAAATTTTCAAGTAATTTATTATTTATTTGCTAAAACATAAGAAATCTCTTTGAAATAGTTCCAGAAATTAGGTGTAAATAAAGCATTTGGCTCATGGTTGTTTACAAAGAGGAAGAAGAAGTTGCTAGTAAATTAAAAGTAACTTGAGTGCCGTGTCTTCATGTCTTTATAATTCCTCACTTGATCTAGATAAGAGGTCAGTGCTCAGGGGAAACAAATATAAACAGCAAAACAAAATAATTAAAAATCGAAAATCAAAACAAATGTGTTTTTGTGGTTTACCTTGAATCAGCTCAAAGACCATCCCGGCACACAGAATTCAAAGAGAAACTAAATTATTCTGAAGCAAAATACAATATTTATGGTACACAGAATGACAACGGTAGAGATATTGCCAGGTAGAATTTCAATTCATTCTCGTACAAATAATAGATGCATAATCAGCGCTGAGCTGAGAGATGGTCACTTTGCCACCTCATTCACATTCAGATACTACAGAGATGATGCCACCCATCACAGCAGGTACTGAGTACGGTCAATTACATATGATGGACGTGTTGGGCAGATGAACTTTAGTGGACAAAACAAAGATAGATGAGTAATACTGATGTTAAAAGTATAGGAAAGTAACATTTATTTCAAAAAAAGAGAACAGTATATTTAGAAATTATTCTTTTCCCCCCAAATCCAACTCTCATTAATGACTCTTTCCTCAATTTTACCATTTTTAACAGAATAGAAGGAAAGTGTTTCAAGTATAAGTCATAGGACTTGGAAACAAAACTAAAACTGGTGATAGGTTTCAATGGAAACCAAGTAAGAGTATGTCTCATTAAAAAAAGAGCTAATCTTAGCCATAGATCACCAGATTTTTGTCTATAATATTGTAGAGATTTTTTTAACTGCATACTGATTCTTTTTTTCAGCCAGCAACTCTTACTGTTACTACTTAAGACTCTACAGATAGTGTTTTCACAAATCTGCATTCGAAACATGGGGATTATTGGACTGCAAAAATCACATTATTTGCTTTTGTTGAGCTAAATATGATTTTTCATTGGCTGAGTCACGGAGGACCTCAAGAAAATTACAGGTGTATTGTGCTTACAGAAGACCTGAAATGAGTAGAAAACATCAATTATAAGATCAGTGCAGTAACTTATTTTATACACTTTGCCAGTCTTAAACAAAGAACTTCATTTCTTCATATTTCTAGTAAAGATTGAAGGGTGGTCTGTGATGTGTCCTTTCCTTTCCTGTATCATAGACAAGCAATGTCTACCAGAAGAGTGAAAAATAAATAAATGAAAAACCAGAATGTTTCTACTTTGATTGGCATGCATTTACTTCTTAATTTGTTATGACGTCATTTTAAGAATTCAACGATATAGATCTCATATGTAAATCTTTACTACTCTGTTAAAAATTCTTGATATTGTATTTGTGAATTTTTATGAATTATATATTTTGGTAGGTTAAAAATTACATTGACAAAATAACTTCTGTGTAATTTCATGTATGGCAGTGTCAATAGCTTATCTGCAAAATATTGGGGCTATTGCCAGTTGTTAATCAACCACACACATTTCATCAAAAAGTTTATCTTATAACTGAATAGACTTTCTCATCATGCAATGAGCTTGACAGTATTTAAATGCAAATTGGTGTGCCATTAGTAAACTCTATACTCAGGAACCACTAAATTACTTTTGACTCATAATTAAACACTTGTTCTAGGCATTTGAACTCTTTGTCCTTGTTAGAACAACCAGCTTGTGGCACATATTTGAACACTGACAACTGGCTTCATAAATTGAGTCTCACATCAAGACATTCCCAGGCTTATCAGAGAACACCTGCACAACATTTATTTCAACCATTACCATCTTAAGTCACTTGACAAATATTCTGATGATGAAATGTATTTCTACTAACATATTTGAAAAATATTTAGTTGTTAGTAATGATGACTGACACTAAGATGGTAAATTGCATTATGTGGAAGAAAGAAAAATGGAAACCATTCACAGCTCAGTGTGTTCAACACATCGGGCCCTGATTATTTCTGATAATTTCCAAGTCAAGTAAGAGAATTAAGTCGTATAAAAAAAGTAAAATGTCATATAAATATATTTTTTAAATGAGAATCATAACCAAGCAAAAACTGATAGCATAATCAAAAAATAAAAAAACAAAGAACTTGCCATAGGCTGTGCAGTTAACGAGCAGTGCAGCTACAATTCCCAGGCAGAGATGCCTGTACCAAGCTCATATTTTTCCAACTACAAGTTGACACCTCCACAGAAGGAGCAGTGCATAGATAATTAGAGGGAGAATATATTATACAGGACCAGAAAGCTGGGTAGATGAATTTATAATTGTTGCTGTGGGCAATTACATGCGATTGAAATGTCCAGATAAATAGTAGTTGGTTTTTCTATTGCCTGGTTTCTTGAATGACATATGCATTAGCCAGCCATGGATAGGTGTACCATTTATCAACGATTACATAACCAGTGAGATACAGTTTTTGTTAATCCAGATTGAAGGAGACATGACAGTTGAATCCAAGACTAATCCTATACTGGATCCTGTACTGGCAGAAAAGAAAAAAGAAAATGCATTGTAAAGGACATTAGAGGGTTGATTGACAAAATTGAAATTAAGATGGTAGATTAGATAAAAATATTCTACCGTTGTGAAATTTGCTAAACTTGATAACTGTATTATGGTCAGGTAAGAGCATATCTTATTCTTAGGAAATATACTTTGGAATATTCAAGAATAAGTTCTGGGATGTATGCCACTTACTCTCAAAAGGTTCAGAAAAGATAAATAAATAAATAATAAATGATACAGCCAATTAAGTGAAACGTTAACCTTAGGTAAATTTATACAAACTATAATCATGGTTTCTCTATACTATTCCTATTCCTGCAACTTTTCTGCAAATTTTCTATTATTTTCAAATAAAATGTTCCCAAGAGAAAGAAAAAGAGAGATTTTAATCTTGTTGAGGAAAATTACTTTTTTCGTATGAGAGAATAATGCTAAGCTGTAGAAACAAGACAAAGTTCCAAACTATTTCTACAAACAAAGACAATAGCAGAAGAGGACAAGCGAAGATCAAAATGAGGATGAGGAGATCCCCTCACCTCTCAGCAAATCAGGACTGTGTCCCCTCAGCCTTCTCTATTTGAGTCATTAATTTCTACCTCCTTAATGGATTATGAGCATACAAAGTTGTTTCAATATTGTTCTTCTTAAAAAGAAATACTTTCTGATGCCTATTTGTCTGTGTTTCTTTGTTGCAAAACTTCTCAATAGAGATACACATATCCATTGTTTCTACTGGGTTACACTTGTCTCTATTAACCTAGTATCATCCACATCCCTGAATCCATCTTTGTCAAGGTTTCTAATCCCCAATGTACTGATAAAATCTAAGACCAGTTCTGAGTCCTCATTTTACTGATGACACAACAGCATTCAACCAAGTTGATCAATTTCTCCTTGATGAAAGCTTTTTTCTTTTTTGGCTGCATCACTTTTCTTTTCTTTTGAAAGGAAATCTAGCTACACATTCAACCATCCATCCATCCATCTCACTAGATTTTTTTAGAAATTCACACGTGATTGTGAAGGCAGAAGTGAAGCAGCAGACATGTTGATTTATGCTTAGAAGATCAGTGTGGCATCAGTGCTTGTGTGTGAAACACACTTTGTCTCAGATCTCCTGGCACATCTTGTTGGTATAAAGCAGAAGCTATACCTACAGTCCCTCCAGCTTCCACCAAAAGCCGTCTTTCAGCTTCTCTAACTCCTGGGTCAGAGACACTCACCCTCCAGTGGCTTCCTGTTACACTTAGAGTAAATCCCCAATAGTTGACGTTACCTGTAACCCCCTGCACGGTCTTGTCTCTATCATCTCTGTTCTTATCACTTATCATATTTTAGCTTTTTCACTCCATCCAAGTCATATTGGTATTTTTCGCAGCTCATAAAATTTCCACCTCATATTCCTCTTCCTAGAATAACGTTCTCTCAGATCTTTACATGGATCCATTATTTCATATATTTCATTCAAGGTCTTGCTCCAAAGGAAGCCATTTTTCTGACATTTCTATCTAAAATTGCCACACCACCATTCCTCTATCTTGACATTCCTTTCCTAATTTCCTACACACACACACGCATCTGTGGAGGCATCAGCTTATAGTTGGAAAAACATAAGCTTGGTACAGGCATCTCTGGCTGTGAATCCTAGCTCTACCGCTTGTTGACTGCATGGCCTATAGAAAGGTTTTGGTGTTTTTTTTTTTTTTTGATTATGGTATCAGTTTTTAGTTGATTATGATTCTCATCTGGACTGTTTAAAAAATATATTTATATGACATTTTACTTTTATATATGACTTAATTCTCCTACTCAACTTGGAAATTATCAGAAATAATCAGATGGGATCTTTGGAAGGTAATTAGGTTTAGATGGGGTCCTGAGGGTGTAGCCCTCATAATAAGATTACTGCCCTTATAAGTAAAGGAAGAGACAGCGAGGCCTCTCCACATGGGCACAAACAAGAGGTCACATGAGCACAGACGTAGGTGGTGGCTCTCCACAAGCCAAGAAGAGGACAGTCACCTTCAACTGAATCTGCTGGCCTCTTGATTTTGGACTTCTCAGCCCCCAGAAATGTGATAAATAAACATCTGTTGCTTAAGCCACCTAATCTATGGTATTTTGTTATCACAGCCAGAGCTGACTGAGACATTCATTTAATGCCGTTTCTGAATTGAGTTGAAATACAGTTTATGATAAAAAAAAACAAAACAGCATGAACTAGTGAAAGGGTATGGAAAAACAAAGGAAACATAGACTTTAGGGTTCATGTAGTTATTTAGTTTCTTTGTTTGTTTTTTGTTTTTTTAAATATTGACTCCAGCATTTACTCCATAACTGGGGAAGTTGTGGAGCTGCTTTGCTTCAGAATTTTCTGTTTCTCCAATGAAATAATAGCACTTAAGTCACAGGGTTTTTTGAGGGGGTTAAATAACTTCTCTGTTCAGAGATTTCTCACAACCTAGTAGTTTCTCAACACTTATGCTTACACCACAATACTGTGAAAAATGTACAAGAGAGTATTTTGGGACGAGTCAATGACAAGCATAGGGCTTTACTATATATCTCATATTTCCATATCTCATCTCTTCGTATTTCTCATATCTTTACTGTATTTCTCATATCTCCAGTGGTAAAGTCAGATAACTATTAGAGAAACATAATGAAACTTATTACATACACTAAAAAAGTTTCTAAAATTAATTTCCTAAAATTAGATTAATAGGAGAATATAAAAATCAACCATAATTCTACAATTTCGAGAAAAATCACTGCTAATGTTAAATATTTTTATATACACTTTCAGAAAGATACATTCCAGCATCAGGTATTTTTTTATGCATACACACGTTTTAATTTTCTTGAATAAGTCCTGAGAAGGTTCATATAATGGATGGATATTTGCCATTATGAGAAATTGACAGATTAGTTTCCAAATGGGTTGTCCCATTTTCTTTCCCACAGCGTTGTTTGAATACTTCAGTTGCACACATAAATTAACTGATTTAGCCTCCCTCCCAATCCTTTGAAGTCAGTATTATCATCATACTCATTTATAATGACCCAGTCAGGCTTTGCACCCATCTAGTTTGATCCGGGAATGGGTTCTTAATCACTACATCACACAGGCTCGCAGCAAGCTCATTTTAATTCCATTCATTTGATTGAAAAAGCAGAAATTAAATGTGATTGAGAATTTAATCTCTTGGCTATCATATGGAGGCTTCCATTTCCTCTGGCTGCATTGGTTCATGCATATGAACCATTCTTTCTCTGCTACCCAAGCTTCTGCTTTAATATCTGCTTATTTTTGGTCTTCATCCAAAGGGCAGAGACTAATCCACTTTCCTGGTCAAGAAGGGTCCCCTTTGCTGTTCCACTTGCAATGCTTCTCTCCGAGTCTCCAACAGCCTCTGAGTTGATTCTCATAGTCTCCTCACTTCAATAAGGAGAATAATCTTTCCCTCCTATTTTTCTACTTTTTAGTAATCAGGCCACATAACCTGCAAGCTCTTCTCCTCAAATTCCTAAATATTTTAATAAAACAATTTCTGAAAGTGTTTGCGCTTTTGCTGTTCAGGCTTATAGTATATGCCCCTGGGGGCATGGACAGGGCCAAACAACAACGTGAGCAGCACAAACTCAGACCTGGAGCCACCCTAGTACAGAGGACTTTTGCCATCATTTCACCGAGTTAGATAAATCCTAGGACCACCCTCCCCCATCAGTCACTCTCCTTTCTCCTATAAACATTCTCAAAAATGCTGAAATCAGTCTTTCAAGCTCAAGTGAAATCCAAACAGCAAATAAATTCAGCTTATAATAAAAAGCCCGAATAGCTATTTGATATTGTGAATCTTTAAGAAATAAGCTCAAGTTGTTTGCTCAAAATTTTCAGTTTTTCAAATGTAATAGCATAAAAGCCGTGCTGACATGGTGTACAATGTGCAAGGGTTAATATTGTGGTTCAGATACTCATTCTAGAAATACAATATTATTACCAAAGTGATGTTTTCTGACTCCCAAGGGATAGATATCCCATTAGTTATAAATGTAGCTCTTTTTCAGCCACGAAACATTAGATTGAAGATAATCCCAAGACTGTCAGAGCAGGTCTTGCTCTTTTTCGGTTACAAAATAGCTGTTAGGTTTCTGAAAGGTAAACTATACGTCAAGGGTTTTGATGACATTGGAAATATACTTTCGAAGTGATGGATTTTGGGTTATAGGTACATACATAAAATGATAACTTTTATTCAAAGTCCTAAAAACATAAATAAAAAATATAACAAGGAAAGTTACATTTATGTAGCACTTCACACTGCATCTACCTCTGTTCTAAGCACGTTTATAAACTCAACTAATTTCGAGAACCACTCTGTGAAATAGCTATCATTTTTTCCCCTGCTTTTCAAATAAGGATACAAGGCAGAGGTATAAAGTGTCTCATCCATGATTATATAACTTTTGGGGTTTGAGCACATGCTATCTGGCCCCCATGTAGAAAGGAGTAGGATCTAACTGCTTTTTGTTCTTGGAAATTTTAACGAAACTAGATTTTCTTGGACCTCAAAATAGAAAAATCACCGATTTTGAGAATAGAGGTAATCATATCTTTGGTTCTTTTCCCACAAACTATTTTTGAAATATGGACTTAAACATGTACAGACAGATCATCTGTCAGTCCTTTATGTTTTTTCACAGAATGAAATGGAAGGACACTTTTTTTGGTTAATCTCCCTAATTAATTATGCTTTAACTTCATCCTGAAGGAGAACTTCCAAAATAGAGAAATAATAAGAAATACTTATATGTATATCCAGTCTTTATGTGGCAGAAACGCTAAGTCATTCTTGCTCTCTCTGTATGGAGATTAAATACTAGATACCATTCCTTGGTCAACTGTGGCCCACAAGTGACTTATTGCCTGGAAAAATAAAAAGTTTTACTTTATATGTACTCTATGTCAATACTTTACATATAAGTAGCCTTACCAGTTTGGGGCATTTGATAGACGTGGGCATTAGTACATTTTAAAAGGAGGGTGATACATCTTTTAATTTGTCAAGTGGACTAAGAGGTTGGCTAATGGATGCGGGACTGGATGGGGTCTAAGGGTATTTCCTCTCGGTTCCAACTGCCTGGCTTCTAGTTTTGTGTCTGATGCTTATTAGCTATGTGACCTAGGAAAGTTTAATTAATCTTTCTAGGTCTCAGTTTCACCATCTGTAAAATGGTATTAACAATGACGCCTATCGGATAAAGCTATGAGGAACATTAAATAAGTGGTCCATGTTGAAGTGCTTTATATTATGTCTGACTTAAGGAAAGTCCTCCATAAGGGTTAGCTTTCATTTCTTTTTTAAGAATAGAACTTGATCCATTGTATCATCTACACTCTTTATTTGACCTATTTCAGGAACAATGGATTGCAGAAAAATTGTACAAATTGTGGTTTTTAATCTAGAGTCTACTGACATCTAGGATTTCTGACCTTCATCGAGTCACTCATTTCTAAAGCTTTCAGTTTAATTACTGGCAAAACAGAGTCAGACTAAATGATTTTAGTCTCCTCCAGTAATAAAATTTTATGATTTTTATTAACTGCATAAATCTTTATGTGATTTGGTCATTCAAAATGTTGAACATAAAAAATTTCCAACACTATTCAAATAAAACAATGATTTTTTTATAGAAAAAATTCTTTTTGTTATTTTAAGAGTCCCAGGGTCCTAGTTTTATTTTTGCTGAAGATAGACAAATTTTGCAATCATCCAAAAATAACCTTTAATGGAACTAATTACATGAGAAATTATGGTTTGTAACATAAAGAAGTGGGTGAATTTATTACATCATATAATTAAAGGACAGATTCTGAGACAAAGTTGAAACTAGTGTATTCTTATTTTATCTTCATATTACAGACATAAAATGATATACATAATCAGTATGTACTGTCATCACTAATATTCTTACTTTCTCTATTATTCACTAAAGATATAATAAAATGCTACTCATGGTTAAAAATGTAATCCTTTCTTTTCTGAGGAAATTTCCAATGAATTTCTAACCCTTAATGTAATTGTTTGTCGTGAAATAATTCCTTGAAGTTCTACTGAAGTTATTCAATATTTAATGTACATAAAAAGATGGATATATTCATGACATAATAGAAATAGAGTGTACATTGAAATGGGCACTAAGAAAGTATCAATAAATTTGGAGTTTTGAGGTAATTTTCAATACATATTGCTTTATAAATTCTTTGGAATTAAACACAGAAATAAGAAAGATGATCTCTAGTATCTTCATTAAATCCACTTTCAAAAGTAAAGCATAGGCTGAGTCACCAGCTTTCAGTTTGAACGGTAGAACACTGAGATAAGTATACTGACCTTTAGAGCACATTGATTTCCGTGATATATCATTCCAGTTACTGCTCCTTTGTGAAGCATTGATGGATTTTTTTAACTCTTTAACATCCCAGCTTCTTTGTCTATAAAATAGAAATAATAATATTCAGAGAAATTTCAGAATAAGTTAAATAATGCATAAAAATACTGAGAAGTGCCTGACATTCACTACCTCTTTATATAAATAAATTATTTTTGCAAATAATATCCTCGTAACTGGAAAGGGGTGTTGAAAAATGCACAAAAGCTTTTGTTATTGATGGCCCATCAACCATATTTTTGGAGTTATATCGGTGTATAGCCAAAAACCAAGTAATGAGGTTGGTAAAGGATGCCATAATTAAAGTTCGTAGGCAAAATATGCTTGTTTAACGGGTTGAAGGATGTTGTTAAACCAAGAAAGAAATTAAAATATAAACTATAAAATTACTGAGATGCTAGATTATATGTCCATTTCTTTTCTTATCCTTCACATTATCTTGAACAGTTTAGGAATTTAGTAAATATTGAACTGACTGAAAGTGAATTAAGGGATTATGAAACTTTATTGTGCATCAGAATCATTTGGAGTTCTAATAGGCAGATTTCAAGGTTTTACATTCATAGATTCTAATTCAATATGTTTAGAGCAAATCTCAGATTAGCTATTTTTTTTAACAAGGGTCCCTTTACTCTCCCACAATTTTGACGCAAGCTGCTTTTACAGTAGACTTTTATAAGATCAGGATACTTCTGTAGTTATTTAAATATATTTCCTGGTACACATCCTAGTAGCCACAGTAATGTACGCAGAAGTTATATATTGGAAAATGTTTTAAAAAAAATTGTCAACAGGGGAATTGCTTCATACAAGCACTATTAAAAATGGAAACATATTGGTATTGACTAAAATGTTAAAGAATGTCCATCTTGATCAACATATAATCAAGACATTTACTGAAAAATAAGTCAAAACAAAATATTATGAAACAATGCAAATTTATAAGTGGATTACCTATGTGAGTTGATCACAGTGTGTCCTTGCGTACATAGCTGGAAACATTTACTATTGTCTTGTCTAGGGGTTCTCAGCTCCGGCTATATCATAGTATGAGCAACTTGGAGAGCTTTTAAGATATTGATTATATGTGATCTTATCTGTATATATATTATTGTTCAAAAGGATGTTTAAAAAATATTGATTTGTATTGAGCCTAACCCTCAGCTTCTAACTCAACTGTTTCAAAGTGGAGTCCAAGCATCGGCATTTTTTTTCCAAAGACCCTCAAAGAATTCCACTGTGAGGCCAGAATGGGGAATAAACAAGAAGCATATATATTCTCAGGTGTCATCAGAGGTTGGATGGGAGTTGGGGAAAGATTTTAGGAATAGGAAAAATAACTTTTGAGCCATCCTAGATGAAGATAGGCATAATCCTTTGACATTGGATGGCTTGGAACCATCCATCAAACCACTCATCTCTCAACCAATGCATTCTATTTGTTACTTGTCAGCTTAGCCCTGTATACTGGTGATATTGTTATGTTTTCTCTGACTTCAAATACACTTTCAAATAAGAATTTGTGGCACACACGTGACGCTTTAAGGGTGCCCAATGTCACCAAGTTATGAGTGGTAGAATTTCCACCTGAAGTCAGGTTATCCAATCTTGAAGTTTGTGCTTCTTTATGAAGATTATACTGTGGAAATACACAAAGTCTCCTCCAAATAAGACCAGCTAGAGTCTATTTATTCAGAGTTTTATACAGCACAGGAGTCAGCCTCTATCATTTATGTCTGTCAGAGACTAAAAAGCAGGCAGTGGAGTAGAAAAGCTTTATAGTGGAAAAAAAAAAGAAGGCTTCAGGTACTGTTCTAGTTGGAGGTTGTTGGCATGGGGAAGCTGGAGGCAGGCTAATTAGAAGTAGGCATCTTATCTGATTGACTTGTGGAGCATATTTGGCTTTCTCTTGTTAGTCATGTATTGGAAGGAGGGGCAAAGATTAGGGAAGCTGGTCATCATTGATCATGTTCTGATCTTTCTGTGCCATTTGCTACAGAGGTTGTGGCTTGACTTCCCAGGGTTGGTCGCTGCACAGGTTGTGGGTCAGAGTTCTATTCTCCTATGTGGTCTGATCATGTCTCTTTGTATATTGAGTCCCTCAATAAGCTAAAACAGATCACCTTTATCCAGTGTCTTAATGGAATCTGACATTTTTGGAAGTTATGTAACTTTTTTTAAGGCTTTCATTATTTGTTCAAGAATTGATACTGGCTCAACAGAAGTCTGACATAAAGAAAATCATTTTTGTAGAAAGGGAGCCATATTGTAACTATGGATAACCTCTAAGAAATTAACCCAGCTGGACATACTCACTTGCATGTAGACTAGATAATAAATAATTGAAACATAAAGGAAACTGCATGCATTATGACTTATCACACTTATTTAGCTTTATGCCTCCCAGTTGTGATAAGATAGTAACTTTGTTCTTTTGAGGGCGTTAGAAATGTAGCGACCCCTGGCCTAGGCATCAGGTGGACAACGTTCTTGACTCTCTCCTCCAATGACCCCTGAAGAGAGATGCTATACTGGCATACATCATCAATGACAGGTGAAAGGTCTGGTGTGGTGTCCCTCCAGTGTACAACACCAGATGGTATGGCAACCCCAGTCTGTAGTGCCATATGGTCAACATTCTGGGGTCCCCCCTCCATAGCCCACTAGCCCTATAAAACTGCTTCAAAGATTCTATATTCTCTTTAAGATGGTTCTTTAGGACATGAGTCCACCATCTTCCAATTAGCTGGCTTTTCACTTAATAAAATGTCCTTTCTCTACCACCATCTTGCCTCTTGACTGATTGGCTTTTGTCTTGTGGAGAACAGATCATGCCCTTTGTGTGACAACAGAATGACTGACTGAACATGCTTATATCTTCTAAATTATGGCTTAGAAATCTGCAGTGCACTGGGAAAATATGGTTTACTTAGAAATTACAATGACTACAGAACAATCTTACCAAAATATCTACTCTTTTTAAAATTAATGCTTCCTATTATGAAAAGCCATGTGGGAATAGATTCAATAAATTCAGTGCTGAATATATTGAAATTCTATGAATACAATTTCATTAGAACTTTATATCTTTGATGTTGAAAAGAATGAGGTGGATGAGCAGAAGATAAAATTATTTCAAAACATTAGACATTCTAGCCATGTTAGCAGAGATATGCTTTAATCTGGGGGTCATCACTGATGGTCTTCAGACAAGTTTCTTGCTTTGTAAATAAAGTTTTATTGGAACACAGCTAGACCATTCCTTTAGGTGTTGTCTAAGTGCTTTCTATACAACCACAAAGTTGAATAGTTGCAACAGAAACCATGTGGTCTGCAGAGCCTGCATTTTTGGTATCTGACTCCTTATAGAAAAAGTTTGCTCTCTCCTACAGGGCGTATCTAAATGTGTGAAAATATAATATCTAAGTTCATACCAATAAATTGAGGCTGTGGAACCAGCCCTTCGAGACAGATGTAACTTATTAAGCTTTACTGAGCAAATTAAAAAATGATAAGAAAAGTAAAGGTTCTTTATTTTCCCTATTGTCAACACAGAATTCCATCAGCTCCTCAGAGAAAAGAATCCTTCAGAGCTGGTTTTGTCTTCTACTTATCAGACGCACCTACATCAATTAAATCTTTGCCATGCATGAATAATTTCAACCCCTTAGGTAATTAGGACATTCCTGCTGCTTCACAGTTAACTCTGAGATGAAAAAGGTGACTTTATTTTCTTTAAACCCACTAACTAAGTTTCAAAGTGTTCACATTTTCATAGTAATGGAGAGATCCCGAAATAAGAATGGAAACCATTCAGTTAACTATATCAATTAGCTAATAAAGTACTTTTCTAAATGTTTGTATGTCTGGAAAAATATCTTAGAGCTCTCATTTTTATATTTTAGTTTTTCATGCATAAACCATTTTTTAAAAAGATGCCTAATTGTTATTCTGAGTTTTCTTTCAGTGTATGAACATTTTCTAATGACTATTCTTTCTTTCTTTACATATTCAAGAGAGACTGAGTGTTTTCACACATGTGCGCACACACACACACATCTACACACACTTTTGGACTTGAGCACCACATAAGTACTTTTACTAGGTAATTAAATCCTTTGCAAGCTCCCAAAATACAAGCAAAAAATCAATAATAAAAATAAATTTTAAAAATAAATCATATTCATAAAATTACTCTAGAAAATATTTAAAAAGAGGAAAATAATAATTTGTATTCTCAGTACTTTAATAATGAACATGTATTTTTCATAACATACTTTTAAGGATTTTTATTGTAATACACACTTCAGGGGCTATGTAAAATAAGTTTTTGGAAATAATTTGAAGCTTTTTCATTTTGCTGTCATCAAAGTCTAACATGATTTATTATATTGTCTTGTAAATTAGCAATACTTGGGGTAGCAAAAAATACATGCCTGAGTGGATTTTTTAAGTTGCTGTACCTTTATGATTCTTTTTATCTGTTTATCAATTTTTCTATATTTCCTTGTTGAAAATTATCAATTTCTAATGCCAAATATATTTATTCCATACTAATTTTATCTGCTACTTCTATATAATTTCACAGCATGCAAGCACTTTTAAGTGAGTAGGCACCTAAGAAATGGGGTAGATTCTGCTGATCCAAAAAAAAATATCACGTTTCTTGCTCTCAAAGAACCCAATCCGTTTGGAGTGAAGGGTATATTTACAAACAATTTCATTCCTCTGATAAATGTTATATGTGTAATAAAAACAGAGAGGAGTAATTCTTCCAAAGCATATTAGAAGTATATCATAAAAGGGGTAATACATAATCATCAAAGTAAAGGATATGTGTATAAAATAATTACTGATTTTTAAAAAAATAAGCTATGACAGATATTACCTATACTTCTATAAAGTAAAATAACAAAATTAGTATGCCTTAGTGGATCTCTTTGAAAGCTTAAACCAGAAATAAACCTTTGTCACATCCTTGAACTAGATATAAATAAAATATTACAAATAATGTAAATCATGTGCTTATTTAATATTAATCAATCAATCAATTTATCATTTATCTATTTATCTATGGAAAGATACATTATACTTTCATGTATGATTAAGAAGAGAAATAGCCAGGGGCCAGCCTGGTGGAGTAGTGGTTAAGTTCATTCGCTCTGCTTCGGCAGCCCCGGGTTCACAGGTTCAGGTCACGGGCACAGACCTATGCACTGCTCATCAAGCCATGCTGTGGTGATGTCCCACATGCAAAAAACAGAGGGAGATTGGCATCGATATTGGGTCAGGGCCAGTCTTACTCACAAAAAAAAGAAAAAGGGGGAGCCCACGGGTGAGTGGTTAAGTTCATGTGCTCTGCTTTGGCGGCCCAGGGTTTCACTGTGCAGATGCTGGGCATGGACATGGCACTGCTCATCAGGCCATGCTGAGGAGGCATCCCAGATAGCACAACCAGAAGGACCTACAACTAGAATATACAACTATGTACTGGGGGCCTTTCGGGAGAAGAAGAAGGAAAAGAAAAAAAAAAGATTGACAATAGTTGTTAGCTCAGTTGCCAATCTTTAAAAACAAAAAGAAAGAAAGGTATATTCTACACTGTGACTTATCACATCAAGCAATGTCAGCACCATTTATTATTCTTCTACATAAATGTGCATGAGAACATGTGATGTATTTCAATGGTTGAAGAGTGACTGAAAATTATACTATCAGTTACTTGGAATTTTATTCCAGTGACCATCAATAACTTGTACCACGACTAACTGAATTGTTAGTCATTGCATAGTCATTGTAATAACCCCCAGTTGCATAGTGTTACATAATTCTTCAAGGCATTTTTATTTATATCAACATCTTTGGTCCTGAAATGACCTTTGAGATAGACCAGACCGGTGATTATTATCGTTTTTTAAAGAAGAGAAAGCAGAAGTTCAGAGAGTTTAAATGATCTGCTTGTGGCCACAAAGTGCTCTTAAAGAGGGTAAGGGCCATGGCAGATGTCCATTTTTTTATAGACAGGAGTCAAGGGCAGCAATCTGTTTAGAATTTAATTTGATCTATAAACTAAATGCTAATGCTTTATTCTAACACGTATTTATGTGAGCAAATTTGAGACTGAAAGTAAGACAGCTTCTGAATTATTCTCTTGAATATTATGTAAAATAATTCATCAAAACAACAGCACTATTTTCCTAATTTAATCAACCTCTCTCATTTGTGATTATTTTAAAGGTCTTTATAGTCTGTCAAATATCTTACTTTGTGTTAAAAAATAATGTGATAGTGACAATATTGGACATCACATAGATGAATGTGTACTTATAAATTATTTTTAAGAAATACACATTTATATATTTCTATTTCTTTCAACTGGTCTGTCAGTCAATAAAATTGCATTCTGTAACTGATTCCAAAGTTATCAAATTAGAAATATAACATAATGTAGATAAAAGTAAAGTTAAATTTAGACTACTAGTAAATGTCTTCAAGTACTTTTGTTTAATGTAACAATGTCATGTCTAAAGATAAGCATTCAATTCTTAAATTTGTTAGCTAACATTTAGAGTCCTTTGATCATCTTATACATGATCATGTGAAAACAGTCCAAATAGAGCCATTTAAACAATTTATATATAATATAATTCCCACATTGAAAAGATGTTACATTCTAAAATGTCCCAACATATCTAGAGTGGAAGTATTGTAGGAATCCTAATAAGCAAATTAGTTAAAAGAAGTGATGCCTTTGATACGGATATAGCCAACTTTTTATTTTCTTGGGGGAAGATAGAAAATGAAATCCATAGATGATCCTCAATCCGATTTCTGTAGTTAAGTTCTTTCTGCCCCCTTGCTAAGCGAGCTGATCATGCACTCACATTGCCTGGAGTGAGTACCTTTGTCTTTCCTTTCCTCTAGACCAGTGTGAGGAAGAGGGGAAACAGGGAAGGCTGGCAGCAAAGCAAAGAGCAAAGAGAACAAAGTCTTTTCATCATTCACGAAGACATACTTAGACCAGCATCTTGGAATGGCTGCCTCTTCTGTTGCTGGACACATACAGGCAGTTCTAGCCACCAAGTTCACTTGGCAATTACAAAATGCACACAAGATTTTGCATGGGCCCTAAAGTCTGGCCTCAATTTGTACTTGACTCTGTTTCATAGCTGGAGAAGCAGTTGAAGGTAATGGAACAAGTCAGACAGAATTCTATTTGCATTCTAGCTTTACCATTTGCAGCTATGACTTAAGGACAAGCACCTTAACTTCAGTGAAACTCAGTTTCCTCAACACTTAAAATGGATTTCTAAAATCTACCTTGATAATTTATTGTTTGGACAACAATTTATGGACTTTTCCTAACGTGATGCCTTAGACATAGTAGGAGCCCAATAAAAGCATCAGTTAGTATTCGAAGGATTAAGTTAAGATGAATTCAGTCTTCCTTTAACAATATGGGTTATTTGCTTAATTATAAAAGAGTGGAGAAAAGTATTCCCCAGTTCTAGAATATATGCATTAGTGACTTCTTTCCAAAATCCTGTTAAAATATGTTTGTAAGGATTTTTATTGTCTATGCTTTTATTTGGAAATAGTTTGAAATAGATCTGCTTCAATCTATGTATAATCTATGAAACATGTCTGTTGCATGGAAGGGAATTTAGGCCGAGATTGTGTCTAAGTGCAAGAGTTGAGAACCATTTATATTTAGTTAAGTGATGCTTACAGGACCTCAACCCTGGTCTGTGAAGGATAGAGTAGTGTCCTGAGCTAGAATGCCAATGCCAGACCATGAATTATCTGAAGTTCATGTGTCATAACTCACTCTTCCCTTATGGGTAAATATAAGAGTAACTAGGGAATAACCAATGGCCAAGATTGAGAAGAAGGAGGCAAGAGAGAGTAGGGAAGGTATGAGAGAGAAAGGAGTCAAAAGGAACAAAAAAGAAGGAAAAAGAAAATCATGGGGCCAGCCCCATGGCCTAGTGGTTAACTTTGGCATGCTCTGCTTCAGTGGCCTGTGCTCGGTTCCTGGGCACGAACCTATACTATTCATGGGTGGCCATGCTGTGGTGGCAACACACATACAAATTAGGGGAAGATTGGCACAGATGTTAGCTCAGGGCAAATCTTCCTCAGCAAAAAAAGAAAGAAAGAAAATTAAAAGAGAGGGAGGGAGTGATTAACTGAGGGAGCAAGTGAGAATAGAGAGAAACATGATTTGACTAGTTCATTTCATATCTTAAGTCTTTGCTTTACAATAGCAGTTTTTGGTTGGTTGTTTATTTTTAGTAGAATCCTGACTTTATGATTCCTTCCAGCAAAAGCAATTCCAAAGGAGCAGAGGATAGTGCTGATTTTCAGAGACTACAGTCATTAGAAAAAAAAAGACCTTCTCCTGTGCTCTATCAAAATGTTAGGAATGCTCGTTATGGAAACTAAAATAGGCATTAGTCCTGATCAAAATAGGGAACAGGAGAAGGGACCGTGAATGTGGGGGTAAATTTCTATTTGTCGGTGATGCTCTGCTCTCAAAGCACTTCCAATACACGTAGATGGGATGTGGATGCTGATTTTCCCCAGAAGCGGGTTGCTTACCTGGTACGAGACAGTGGACAAGCCTCCTTCCATCACAGCCAGAACACCACCTATAAGTTGTGAGTTACAAGATACTAAACCCTTTAAGCTCAAAATCAATCTCTTCAATAAACCCACTCCTCCCGTAGGTCCAGCACCACACCTGACACTCCTGTTGCGGAAACTCCTCTGAGTTATGACACAGCCTTCAGAAAAATCTTTGTTAAATCGGAGTATATGACTTAGGAGTTTCAATTAGATAATTAGCTGTCAAAAAAGAGCCCCTGGAGAGAGAAACATAGGTTAAGCACATCTAATTGAGCAGAGGAAAGAATAGAAGTAGAAGGGTTTTCACATATCACAGGCAGGCTACCATCTGTGATAGGAGGACACAGAAAGCAGCAGCCAGAGAAGGACTTAAGATCTCCACTGAAGAGAAGTCTGCAAAAAGGAAAAGAGACTAGCAAATGGTCAAAGTTAGCACAGAGTAAAAAGAAAACCAAAGAAGTGAGCAACTGTCTAGTTTGGCTTAGACTGCCCCGGCCCCTGGATGAGATTTGTTTGTTTTGACTCTTGTTCCAATGGTGGAATATGAGAAGTGGCATGCTGGAGACAGCAATGAGTGGTCATATATCAGTAGCAGTAAGGCAACTTCTGGAACAATCTCTTGTATAATTTCTAAGGATAATTAAATTGCAAATCCTCCTCAGAAAGAAAAACAAACAAAAACTGGATAAAAGAGTCTCCATTTTCTTGATGAATTTTTCCTCATATGTCCTTGCAAACTTAAAGAGAAAAGAATGAGGGGCCGGCCCTGTGGCCAAGTGGTTAAGTTGGTGCGCTCCGCCTTCGGCGGTCCAGGGTTTCACCGGTGTGGGTCCTGGGCGTGGACATGGCACCGCTCATCAGACCAGTTGAGGCGGCATCCCACATGCCACAACTAGAAGGATCCACAACTAAAAATATACAACTATGTACTGGGGTGGTTGGGGGAGAAAAAGCAGGGGGGAGAAAAAGAGAAAAGAATGGCTAAGCATTTGTAAAACAGTATAATTCCAATTTCTAGATATGTTTCCCTAGTCTTCCAGCTAATTACTACTGCAACGCTTGGACATCATGTATAAAACAAACATACAGAGGCTCTCAGAGGTGGAGGGAAGAAGGCATATCAGTGAGGGACCTCAACCCCTGAAGTGCTGAATTCCTTAGGTTTTCTTTTCGCCTCGTATATCCTGACTCAGAATTGGAGAGGCCAGAAACTAGAAATGCTAACATGTGCCAGCAAAAAAAGACCCCCAAAAGCCTGGGCTCTCTGGCCAAAAATCCAGGAAAGAAAGAACCTAGCAAGACAGAAGACTTTTAGATGATAAACACTCTATTCCAACTAACCACACACAATGAGCAAGTGAAAACAAAGAAACAAAATCTGTGGCCGTTTCCAGCCCTGCCAGCAAAGGAGAGCCTAGACTTCCACAGTGGCCAGTCTGATGAGGTGCCCCAACACACAACATCCTGCCAGGGTGGTGCCAGAGAAGACAGAGAGAGGAGCCCAGACTTTCACCATCTCCAGGCAGGAACAAGTGACACTCCTGTCCTCCTCTTCCCCCAGCAGTGTCACTGGAGACCCCGTGGGAGCCTGGACATCCACACCTGCCTCGTGGTAACCAGATGGCATCGCTCTTCACCCACAAGAGCAGTGACGGATGCCTGCTGAAACACGAGATTCAAAAATGGAGATGACACACGTTTGAATAACCTGATGATGATTTTAAAGCAGCCATAATAGATATGCCTCAATGAGCAATTATGAAATGCTTGAAACAAATGAAAAGAAATTTAAAAACAAAAACAAATGAAAAGAAAGAGAAGATATAAAGAAGAACCAAATGCAAATTTTAGAATAAAAATGCAATAACTAGGAAAAAAATGAATGAAAGGCCTCTAAAGCAGGATAGAGTCACTACACTTAGTGCTATCATTCAGCTTCATTTTTCTGAGTATTTTTATTATATGAGGACTGAAATTTTAGGAAGACAATATTTGTTCTCTCTCTCTCCTCCTCTTTCTCTTCCCTTTTTTCTTTCTTTGTTGTTTAAACTATCTTGTCTGAAAATGGTTTTATCTAATTTCTGTATGAGGATATTCTTCGGAAAAGATTCTCCTTGATAGTGTGTTTATTTGTTTGTTACCAAGATCATAAATTAAAATTGCTGGGTAAGAAAATTAGTTTCATGTGACATTCTTCCAACTCACATAAATGATTTTGCTATGCAATATAGTGTATAGATTTCTAGCTACAACTAAGTTGATAAACTTATTTTACTGGCTTTGAGAGATGACAAAGTAAATTGTCTCCTCAAGTATTATCTAATTTGTGTAGTCAAAGTTTATCTTTTTAAATTCGTAACTACTGTCACTTGGCCTCTGACTTCTGACTCCTTCAAAGAAAAATAAATAGAATCTGCAGATTTATTGTTGTTCAAGAATAATAAAGCTTTGCTGTACAAATTCAGCTTCTGTTACAAATATTTCCACAGTGACTTTGAAGAATAATTGTAGTCAGATTTTTTCAAACCTCTTAATTCTCTCATTTGTTAACCTTTGGAAATTGCACCACTGATTTAGCAGGAGGCAGTCCACAAAGATGTGAATAGGAATATGGACACTGACTTAGACTTGTGGGAAGAAGGAAGATATCTCCAAGGAAGCAACATCTAATGAATATACTATGTATATATTCTTTTTTTTTTTTTTTTAGGAGGATTAACCCTGAGCTAACATCTGCCTCCAATCCTCCACTTGTTGCTGAGGAAGACTGGGTGGGACGCCTGCCACAGCATAACTTGTCAAGAGGCGCCATGTCCGCACCCGGGATCCGAACCGGCGAACCCTGGGCCACCACCGAAGCAGAGCGTGAGCACTTAACCGCTGCACCTCCAGGCCGGCCCCCCATCTATATTCTTTTTAAAGTGTGTTTGTCTTTACAAAAACTTGCAAAAATCAGATGAGATCAGATTATAGGGATTTTTCTACATCTATATTTTCTCACGTCAAAATGCTTGGTTGAACTCTAACCATGGCATCTGGTGTATATATACAGTTATTCTTTGTAAGTTCCTCACCATATTTTGTAAGTACCATAATATTTTTAGCGACTTCCCTGTAGATGTGTATTTTTTTAAATTTTGTTTCAGTTTTTACTAATGCGAAAAATGCTAAAAATATCTTTGTACAAGTGCATAGGTGTTAGAGCTGTTGAATAAAATGCCACAGACTGAGTGGTATTTTAAACTTGAAAGTGACATCTTAAAGCTTAAACAAAAGAAATGGATTTCTCACAGATCTGGAGGCTGAAGTCCAAGATCAAGACGTGGGCAGGTTTGGTTTTTCCTGAGGCCTCTCTTCTTCTGTAAGCCATTACAGATGGCAGCCTTCCTGCTGTGTCCTCACATGGTCTTTCCTCTGTGTGGGCACATTCCTTGTAGCATCTTCATCTTCTTGTAAGAATACCAGTCATACTGGATTAGGGCCCCACCTTATGACCTCATTGAACCTTAATTACCTCATTAGTGCCTTATCTCCAAATGCAGTCACCTTCTAAAATCCCGGAAGCTAGGATTCAACATGAATTTTGAAGCGACACAATTTAGTCCATAGAATAGGCCTTTCTCAACCATTGCTTTTAGTTCTGTGGAGTGGGTGCTTGGGAGTGAGGAACTCCAAGTTCTTTCTCTTCTAATTTGCTTCATATGCAGTATGTTATTTTAATTTTAATAGATAAATGCTGTTTTCTAATAAGATGGCAAGATTTCACTTTTCTGTCAGTAAATTTTCTTCATATCTCCACCAGACATAGGTGCATAGTTTTTTTCATTTATTTATTTTATCCAGAAGCGATGATATAGCTTATTGATAATCTACTGTGCATTGTCCTGATTGAGAGTAAATTTGAGTTTCTTTGCATTTGTTTATTGGATATTGTATTTGATCACTATGGATTCTCTACTGTTACATTTTGTCTAATTTTACTGTGGCTGTGAGCATTTGTATATTTTTCTTGTCAGTTTTCAATTACTTTTATACATAAGAGATAATAATAATGGTAAGTCACCTATTTTATAATTTTTTTTCAGATCCCTCATTCATCTATTGACTTCGTTTAGAGGATCTATGGCAATACAAATATATATAATTACTAGAATCAATAATATCTTTATTTTCTTCAATAGTTTTTAGGATTCCAGGTTTTTTGAGAGATTTCCAGGTATCCATTAGAAATATTGAACAAATATTTCCAGTTCCCTTTTTTGGCATATATTAGGATTTTACTTTTTTTTTTTTAAAGTGGAGCTTGATATTTGACTTACTTTGGCCCATGAAAAGCCAGCAGAACAAGCAGGTCTCTTTCAGGAGAGTTTTTATAGTTGGCATACCACAGAAATCAATATCATTTATGGTGGTAATTTTCACATCAGCTTTGTTTTATGAATGGTGAGACATGGCAGACAGCCCCAGACAACCCATGATGGATATATAGCATGATGAGATATTGGTTTTTTAAATAATCCTCTAAGGTTTTGGGGTTGTTATAGAAGAAAACCCTAGCCTGTATGAACTAATAGAGTTAGCAACATTCCCCTGACCTCTAATTTACATTAGGTCTTAGATTTTCTTGAAAATTTTTGTATAATTTTCAAGAAGTTGTCTTTTGAATTTATTTTTGTAAGATAGAGATAGAAGTTTAATTTCATTTTATTCCATTTATATAACCAGTTGTACCAGCAGTTACACATTAATCTCCCACATTAACAAACTGCTGCTTTTATCATCTATCAAGTTCTCATACTGTCATCTCATCCTGTATTGTGTATTCAGTTAAATGGAATGACACGTTAGTCTGTTCCTATCCTAATGCAAATTTATTTTCTAGCTTAATTCTATATTCTAACATAGTTTTATAAATTTTAAGACAGCCTGATTTAGAACTATTCTTCTTCTATAACTTAGGCTTTTATTCATTTGTTTATCATTATTTCTTGTTTTGAACATTTATTCTTTTACACGAAACTGAAGTAATTTTATACAAATCCAAAAAAACCCCAAAAATATAATTTAAAAGAAACACCCATTGTGGACTTGAACTTCTAGCCATTATGTAGTAATAGAGACTAAATTTCTCTTCCTGTCATAAACATCTAGGAAAGTAGACAAAATATATAAAATACTAATTATTAAACATTAATAAGCCAAAAGGAATTTTAAAAATTCTCAGTTAACCCAAAAGAAAGCATAAAAAGAGGAAAACAAGAAAGAAAAAACACATGGAGAGAAGAGAAGAAAAGAAGCAAGATCCTAGCCTTGAATCCAAATATATCAATATACTACACTAAAAATAAATGGTCAAAACCTCATTTAAAAGGCACAGATGGTTAGACTGTATGAAAAGAAAGAAAGAACAATCTTTGCTGTCTACAGGAAGCTCATGTTAAATGAAAGACATATAGATCAAAGATGAAAGGAGGAAAAATAATATTCATTGTTTATCAATCAGGGCTGAGTGAAAAAGAGACACCATAGACTATTTGAACAAGGAGAGTTTAATATAAGAAATGATTAGTTATAACAGAGAATTGGAGTTATGAAGGATGGGCTAGTAAGTAGCACAGAGAACTCTAGAGAATACATGAAGAGCAGATTTAAGGAGCAATAACCACTCCTATGGGCTGATCTAGAACTCCTAAGGATGAAGCCCTGCCTCCCAGAAGTTGGATGCAGACCTTGTTAGAGAAAGCAGAGCAAGAGGAACGTGTTGGAAATCTCCTCTATGAATCTTGCTGGAATCCATTTTCTAGGGCAAGGGTTGGCAGATTTTTCAGCAAAAGCCATATAGTAAATATTTTAGGCTTTGTGGTCCGTATAGTCCCTGTCATAATTACTCAGTTGTGCAGTTGCAGTACAAAAGTTCCCAGTACAACCAACTAGAGAAATGGGTATGGCTGGGTTTCAATAAAAGTTTACTTTAAAAGAACACCTGGTGGCCCAGTGGCACAGCGGTTAAGGTTGTGCACTCTGTTTTGGCAGCCTGGGGTACACCGGTTCAGATCCCAGGAGTGGACTTATGCACTGCTCATCAAGTCATGCTGTGGCAGGTGCCTGACGTATAAAGTAGAGGAATATGGGCACCGATATTAGCTCTGGGCCAGTCTTCCTCAGCAAAAAGAGGAGGATAAGCAGCAGATGTTAGCTCAGGGCTAATCTTCCTCAAAAAAAACAAACAAAGTGGTGGGTTGGATTTGGCATGTAGGCCATAACCTTGCAACACTTGCTCTGGG
Source organism: Equus quagga (assembly GCF_021613505.1). Lineage (NCBI taxonomy): Eukaryota > Metazoa > Chordata > Mammalia > Perissodactyla > Equidae > Equus > Equus quagga. The sequence goes on from NC_060278.1 coordinate 49,517,715, forward strand.
GTGTCTGGGAATTGTGTTCAAAAGATGATGTCTCACAGAAGACACTCTGCTACAAAACAGCATAGATGGGAGAGGAGAGTGTTGGGGGAAGCTGCTGGATACTGAGTGCTGCTAGGAGCCTGGTGCCAGGGAAGCCCACCTCACTACAGGAGCTGGGCATTGGGGAAGCTGTGCATGCTGTGGGAATCACTTATTTTTCTGTGGTTTTTGCCAAATAAAAAAAGTTAAGATTCTAATATTTAAGATTTTATGTTATTTTCATTCCTATGATATGTATATCTCTCGTGACTTATCAATAAATTATTATGTATTTCTTCATTTTGGTCTTGCTCATTTCCTGATGAATTTATTTTTAAATATTTAAATTTATTTTAAAATTTATTTTTAAATTATATTTTCTTGTTATGGCTCTAAATATGATCCCTTTTAAACAGAGTTTTAACTGGTTACTGAAACAATTTGCACAATATGTATTACATGCAAGTGATTGTTTCATCTGCATTTAATTTTACTTCATAATTTTATCTTACTTTTTAAATTGTTAGAGCTTCAAAATGTAGGATTATCATCTCTCTCATATTAACTAAAATATAGAGTGGAATTTGAAAATGTGCATCGTAATTAAAGAAAATATTCTAATCTGAACTTACTAAGATTTAAAAATCAATAATGGATATTGACTTTTAGAAAATGTCCTTTTGCATCAATTGATTATGATTAATGATTATTAATTATGATTAATTATTAATGAAAAGGATTATCAATTTTTTTCTCCTTCAAACTGTATAAGTACAAAATCTTAAAGGGAAGAAATTACCAAGTTATATCTATAAAATATTAATTATTTAAACTGTAATATTAGCTGAAAATTCATTTGTTTTAAAAAGTAGTTTTAGAAGCATCGTTTGTACTTTGATATATAGACAATGTGGATATATACTAATTCATAGTTTATTGTTTAAAAGTTAAATAAATTTGGACTTATTCTGAAAATTATTATATAAATGATAAATTAGTATTGTAAGTAAACATGCAATTTTTTGCTTAAGTTTCACCTGCATTTCTTTCAATCTTATTTTTAATATTTTTTTAGTTCATAAGGTGTACCTCAGATAGCAATGAAGAGAAAATTAAAATAATTACTCAATCCTTGATGAATAAAAGTCACAATGCCTCCATTCAGCATCTATCACATTTCCTGTTAGTTGGCCTTTGAGAGCTGGTTTCCTTAAGATTTATATTCTGTTTCTACGCAATCATAATCATCAAAGAGAGTGTAATGAGACATCATCAATTTAATTTAAATTTTCAAAAGTGCCAAGTTGATTGATCTTTTAAAGTGCCACAGGGATCTTGAAGGTAAACATCCTTTTCAGCATTATTAGTTTAATTTCCGTGGTACAGTGAATCCTATGAGAGTATTATGAACACTGAATCCTACATAAAATTTTATATGCCAGTGCACTAAACCATAACATATGCTTGAAAGACTAAAATTTAATTAACACAATTCATGCAGGCAAATAAGAAATCAATATAATAATTTCACAAGAGGTCTTTAAACTCTTTTGAATTGTACAATTTAAAAAATCATATCTTTTCACGAATTAATTAAAAAAACCCGTGTTGCAAAGGCTCTAAATAAATAGCATCCAATTTAAAACTTAAATATACTAGTAGTATATTGGATGGATTCAAACTATGTAAGAAATAATTGGTCAGATTTCCTCCTGATAATCAAGACATTGGTAAGTCATATTGGTACCAAAATTGAACTTGTTTCTCTGACTCTTTCTGGGTCTGTAAGCTTCCTCTTTGACAAAAGCTTCATATGGGCCACAGTTTAGATCTCTGAAAAGTACGTTTAGTAGAATTATTAGATATTTATTTATACAGTACATAAAAGTCCACCATATATTTGGATCATATTTTAGGTTGCTAAGGTGAAAAGAGAAACAGGTATCCTATGTGGTTCTAATTTTCTAGAAATAAGTAAAAGAAAAGAATATTACTGTAAGAAAAGTATTCTTAAAACCAAACTAAACTTTGAAGTTTAATTCTCTTGAATCAGTAAAGATGAAGGAAGGAAGTACAATCCCACTTATTTTAACTCAATTCAATATAAACAATCATTAACCAGCGATAGAGTAATTAAAAAGGCAAAAATAGAACACAGAAATCACACAGATAGAAACAATGGGAAGCAGATACCAAAAGGAAGTATGAGAATTATTGATATTTAAAGGTTGCAGAGGGACCCCTGGGAGCTGGGAGCCCAACCTCAACAGAAGGGGCTCCAGCTGGCTGATGCTGTCATCTCTGTGAGCACACTTGAGGCTGGTTCTGGAATTGCTGGCAAACTGAAAATTGGAATAAACTACTGTTGTAAGGGTGAGGAGGAAAAAAAATGAACAAAAAACACACTCCAAGGTTGATGCTGACAGGAAGAGGAAGAGAAAACAGGAAAAGGAAGCAAACCAGAAGGCTATGTCTTCCTTCTCGCAGCTTCCAGCCTCCCAGAACCCTGGACTGTTAGCTAACAAGGAGCAGTTGGCAAAGAAAAAATGCAGTTTGCAGAATCATTGCTTCTGTATCACAAAGCTGAGTATAGAAAAGTAGGTTTGAAACTGGGACAATATTTAAAAATTGGCATAATAGCGTAACAAAATCGAATCTTCTTAAAGTTAAGCCAAAACTTTAAAACATGCCTCTATAAATGCACTTCTGTGAAAGGTTGTTATATTCCCTTTTCTAACTCAATATAAGACTATGTCTAGGAAATGCTAATTGAGAGGATAGTTTTAGTTTTCATTGCAGAGTTTCCTGAATTTCACCTGCAGGAGAAAGTCTTTTCTTGCTTTGTGCGTTGGCAATTATCTGATGTGATGAAAATAATTCTATTTTCTTTTTATTTTACAATTCTTTTTTGAGGAACATTAGCCCTGAGCTAACATCTTGCCAATCCTCCTCTTTTTGCTGAAGAAGACTGGCCCTGAGCTAACATCCAGTCCATCTTCCTCTACTTTATATGTGGGACACCTACCACAGCATGGCGTGCCAAATGGTGCCATGTCCGCACCCGGGATCCGAACCAGCGAACCCAGGGCTGCTGAAGTGGAACGTGGGCACTTAACTGCTGCACCACTGGGACAGCCCCTGTTTTACAATTTTGATATCCACTTGTCCACATTTGACTATTTAATTTACCTGAAATTATTTTCAGTTTGGAATGAGGTAGAGATATAATTTTACCTATCACCCCCAACCCCCACCTCATGTGGATGGGCAATTATCTCAGAACAGTATACTGAATAATCAATATTTTCCTCCCTGCCTCATAATGCTACTTCTGACATATACCAAGAACCCAAACAGCTGTGGGTATGTTGGGAACAAATTATTCTGTTTGCCTGGTCAACTTCTATTCTTGGGTTTTATTTTACAATATGAATTTCGGGATAAATTCTATCAGTTCTTTGAAGGAAATTGCAATTGTAATTAGGCATGTAATTCAGATTAATTTGGGATTAATTTACAATTTTTAGTCTTCCTATGCAGATACTTCTTAGTTCTTCTTTCCTTCTTTTTCTTCCATAGTCTTGGCAAAATATCAATGCATATTTATTATTTTTGCTCCTTGGTGAGTTGTATCTTTTGAGATTATTATAAATGGTATTTTAAAATAAACTTCTCATTTTATAATGGTTTTAGATGTACAGAAGAGTGGAATGCTGATAGAGTTCCCATATACCCCAAATCCAGTTTCCCCTATTGTTAATATCTTACTATGGTACGTTTGTCACAATTAATGAAGCGATATTTAATATATTGTTATTAACTAAGCTCTACACATTATTCAGATTTCCTTAGTTTTCCCTAATTCATTTTTCTGTTCCAGGATCATAGCCAAGAAACCATATTGCATTCTGTGCTTACAACACCTTAGCTTTCTCTGGTTAGTTTCTCAGACTTTCCTTGTTTTTAATCATCTCAAAAGTTTTGAGAAGTACTAATTAGATATTTTTAGAATGTCTTTCAATTGGAATTTGTCTGATGTCTTTCTAATGATTAAACTGGGGTTATGGGTTTTGGGCAAGAGGACCACAGAGATATGTTGCCAGTTTCATCACGTCCTATCGAGGGTACATACTATCAACATGACTGTCATTATTGATGTTGACCTTGATCAATGGGCTTGAGGTAGTCTTTGTCAAGTTTGTCCACCGCAAAGTTTCTTTTTTCCTTCATCTTTTCCGAAATCTACACTTTGTTTAGCATACATTGAAGGAGTAAGGAGTTATAAATAAATGGTAATGTTTAAAATAGCATTTTATACTTTTTTGTGGTAGATTGGAATACTTTTAATTTCTATATATTGATCTTTGGACTCAGTAACTGTTTTTAATGTTTCTCTATTTCAGAAGTTTATAGATTCTCTTTTATTTTCTGTGTGGACAATCATGTCTTCTGAAATGTACACAGGTTTATTTCCTCCTTTTTCCAGTCATTATACTTCTGCTTTTTCCTCTCACCTCCTCCTTTGCTGGTCCAGTCCCTTAGTAAAATGGTAAATTATTTCACGCTCTTTTCTTTAAATAGAATAATTCTACTGTTTCACAATGAAGTATAATGTTTTCTGTATTTTAGCAGTTTTATCAGTATATGGAAGGCTTCATTTTCTCCTAATTTTCTAAAAGGAATTTTTATCCTCTTGTCTCTTGTAAAGAAGTAAAGACTTTCTTTTCTGGAGGTCATACAAATCTTCCTCATGTTTTGGCGAACTAAAATAAAAAACGAAGATAACTGGCATACAAAAATAAAGAAGTGCATTTGTTAAATTTTAATAAATAGTTTTCTGCCATTATTGAAATTGCCACATTTGTTTTCTCCTTTAATCTATTAATCTGGTGATGTATAACAAAAGTTTCCTCAATACACAGCCATAATGTGTTTTCTGGATGTATATTTTTTATGTTGTTCATGCAATGTGAATATACATCAGTGTGCGTGTGCGTGTGTTTGTTTTCCTGGCTTCAATTAATAATATTTTCTTTTTGGAATCATTGCATCCATTCCGTAATAGAGATTGAGTCATAATTTTTTTTAAGATTAGCATCTGAGCTAACATCTGTTGCAAATCTTCTTTTTCTTTTTTCTTGTTCTTCCCCAAACCCCCTAGTACATAGTCCTATATTTTAGTTGTGGGTCCTTCAGGTTGTGCTATGTGGGACACCACCTCAGCAGGGCCTGATGAGCGGTGCCATGTCCACATCCAGGATCTGAACTGGTGAAACCCTGCGCCACCGAAGCAGAGCATGTGAACTCGGCCACAACGCTGGCTCCTGATTCAAGATTTTGCTTTCTCAACTTCTCGGGTTTTTCAATGAATGTTTTAGTAGCCTTGAAAAATGACCAGAGAGCTTTTCCTCCTTTTCTAATCTCTAAAACTATTTGTAGAGTGTAGAGAATCAGTTCCTTTAACACTATACAACACTTTAAAACATTGAAAAGTTCTTAAACCTCTCCATCACCATAAAACTGTCCTGGTGGGTTTTCTTTGCAACTATATATATTCTATTTTTGGGGAAGATTAGCCCTGAGCTAACATCTGCTGCCAATCCTCCTCTTTTTGCTGAGGAAGACTGGCCCTGAGCTAACATATGTGCCCATCTTCCTCTAGTTTATATGTGGGACCCCTGCCACAGCATGGCTTGACAAGCAGTGTGTCGGTCCACACCCTGGATCCGAACTGTTGAACCCCGGGCCGCCAGTGTGGAACATGTGAACGTAACTTCTGTGCCACTGGGCCAGCCCCGTAGCTATATTTAAAGCTTGGATCAATTTCTCAAATGGTTTCAATCTGTTATGTTTTCATTTTTCTTAAGTTTGTTATGTTCGTCTACATTTTAGAGAAATTATCTTATCCGTATTTTCAAAGATGTCGAATTTTTCATGCTATTCTGATATTAACTGAATATTTCTTTATATACTTATCTATTATTTGTCTTCTTCCCTCCTATTTCTCGTGACATAAGATCCATGATAGTAGAGACTTTGTTTTGCTCATTGATGTATCGCAGTGCCTGTTAGTGCCTGACAAATACAGTAAATTTTCCATGTATAGTTGTTGAATGGATGAATAAACCATGTCATAATGTAAAGGTTGAGTATGGGCTCTAGAATAACAAAGTTCTGGTTTTAAAGGAATTCTTCCATTTTCTGCTGGTGTGATGATGTTGGATAAATTGCTTAATCTTTTTAAAACCACAGGTATGCATCTGTAAAACAGGATTAAACATAATTACTCGATAGGGGTTTTCTGGGAGGGGATTAAATTAGATAGTGTAAAGATGAGACTGAACACAATGCCTGTTTGGTCAAGTTAAAAAAAACTAACTTCACTTATTATTATTGTGATTAGCATTACTATTAGTATTGTTATTATTATATTGTTAGTACTTAGTTACTAGATATATAATGATGAATAAGTTACGATCCTCACTCTAACAAACTGACAATCTTCCCTAAGAAATTGAGGAATGGCATTTAATTAAATGCAAAATGATAAGTGCTATAAATGGTATAGGTATAATGCATTCACTTGTTTTTGTTAGTTGCTATAATAAGTAATATTTTGGAGAGCTTTAATTATTTTTACCATTTATAATGCTGTCTGAGAACCTTTGAAATATGATTCTGGCTTTATGGTGCTCTGTTTAACATGAGACAGACTGTATTTCTTTGGGTTTTTACAGATATAGTCAATCTTAAGGCCAGTTTTAGCATTTCTACTAGGTATCATTTCAGAATAAGTGAATGGAGACGATTTTGCCCCAAAAAGAATATGTATAAAGTATATCAGATAGCAAGCCTTTTAAAAGGGTAATCAATGTACTTGTGTGATTTTAATTTTGCCTTAGTTTCTTCGTTCTCTAAACCTCACTGTCAACTCTTCAAGTTTGATATGTAAGTAAGCTGTGACTTAGAAATGTTAAAGAGCAGATAAGTTCTAGCAAACATATTTCATTTCAATACACTTTTAGATTTGAGAATATAGAATGTTTGGCCTTTTATGGTGAGGAAGCTAATATCTGTTGCCAGTCATCCTCTTTTTGCTTCAGGAAGATTGTTGCTGAGCTAACGTCTGTGCCAATCTTCCTCTATTTTACGCAGGATGATTTCACAACATAGCTTGATGAGTGGTGCTAGGTCTGTGTCTGGGATCCAAACCTGCAAACTCCAGGCCACCCAAATGGAGCCCTCAAACTTAACCACTATGCTACCGGGCCAGCCCCGAGAGTGTATTTTAACTAGAACAAATAAAGTTTTGCCATATGGACCACAGCAGAGACAAACGCAATCCAAACTTAGCCTCCATAAAACAATTGTGACAACATGGATGGACCTTGAGGGTATTATGCTGAGTGAAATAAGAAAGAGAAATATCATATGATTTCACGCAAATGTGGAAAATAAACAAACAAACATGTAGGTAAGGAGAAAAGATTGGTGGTTACCAGAGGTGAAGGGGGTAGGGGATGGGTGAAAGGAGTAAAGGAGACCATATGTAAGGTAATGGATAAAAACTGGACTGTTGGTGGTGAACATGATGCCATCTATACAGAAATTGAAATATAATAATGCACACCTGAAATTTACACAGTGTTGTAAGCCAATATGACCCTAATAAAATAATTTTTAATAATATTCACTATTTACATACTCAATGATTCCCTTAATAAGTGTACTAAACTAATAAATCTTTGCCTTTGAAGAAAAAAATGTGTCAACTGAGTGCGTGAAAAAGACGACTGAAATCTTGGGCATTTGGAAACTGATTTTCATTAAGAACTTTCTTAAATCAATATAAGAAAGTTAAAAGATCTAAATTTACATTTATGTTCACCACATTATTAATCGCCCATTTGTAACTCAAAGGATGCAGATAAGACTTTCTTTTTCTAAGTAGAAAACAGCAATTTGCAACTTGATTCTAAGGATTTCTTGGCCATAGTGACTATTTTCCAATCTATTTTATTAGAGAACTCGGGGAATTTCTGAACCCTTTCATCTCAGAAAATCTAGACCCATAAAAGAGATAGCTAGACTGTCGTAAGTGCACTTAGAAATAAAACTATAAATGTTTGCTAACTACCATATGTTTTTGTCAGAGCTCGTATTGTGTTTTTCACATTTACTGATTCAACTTTAGTCTTGAAATGTAAGTAGGAAACTTCCAGACGGGAAGATGGGAAGAGCATTCCAGGCAGAGGAAATAGCATATACGTATTCCATGAGATAGAATCCAGTTTCAAGGAAAAAGCAATTTTATATAACTGGAAGATAGGGTTTATTGGAGTAATTGCAGATTAAGCTAAAAAGGCAATTGGGGCCAAATTATAAAAGGCCACTGTCAAAATAAGGTACTTTACAGACATCGATGTCACTCTCAGCAATTTTGTTGTTATGCGTAACAAATAAGGCTTGCATTGTTTGACCCGTGAACAATGAAAAACAGTCATAAATTAGAGATCACAATTACCCTTCTATTACCAAACTTATTAGTAGTTTGAAACCATGCAATCTGCCTCACTATAGCAATTTAATACATATTGGTGAATGACTTCCATGAGTATATTTGATTTCCATGAGTTTATTTGGATTTAAGGCATTGTGGCTACATTTATTCATGTATTTATATATGTCACAGGCGTCCAACGAATGTTTTCAGTTTCTCTTATATGTTAGGCACTGTGCTAAAGCTTGCAGATCTAAAGATGGATCAATTGCATTGACTCCCTAACGTGGTAAAGCCTACAGCGGGAGATGGAGATAGGTAAATAGCATATTATTAGTCAGGTTATAAGTCTTTTAATATAGTGCATGCAAAGAATTCTGGAATTAACAGGAAGGTAGCACAAACCTGTCTGAACAGCAAAGAGAATGATGTACAGAGGAGGACACTTAAGCCAGAACCCTGGTTGGATCAATACTGAAAAATGCTTTTACAGAAAAGCACAGAGCTGCATTTGACTTACCCCGAACTCCTTGTTGTTAACAAAGGGTATGTACCATGTTCTCTTTAAATACTTTTTCCTCTAATACAATTTTAGAGTTACTACAGAATTGCAAAGATGATACAGGCAGCCCCCATATACCCACACCCAGTTTCTGCCATTATTAACATCTTACATTAGGATGGTATGTTTATTACAATTAAAGAACCAATGGTGGTATATTTTTATTAACTAAACTCCATACTTAATTCAGATTTTCTTAGTTTTACCTAGTGAACTTTTTCTGTCCCCATCCATGATACTGCATTACATTGGTGGTCTTGTCTCCTCAGGCTCCTCTTGGCTGTGACAGTTTATCAGAATTTTCTTGTTTTTGATAACTGCGGCATTTGTTAGTAGTAGTGGTCAAGTATTCTGTCGAACATCCCTCAGTGGGGATTTGTCTGATGTTTTTCTCGTGGGCAGACTGGGAGTATGAGTTTTGGGCAGGAAGACCACAGAGGTTAAGTGCCACTCTCATCATGTCATATCAAGGGTACATACTCTCAGCATGATTTATGGCTGCTGATGTTGGCACTGATCACCCTGGCTGTGGTAGCTTTTGTCAGGTTTCTCCACTATAAAGTTACCTTTTCTTTCCCTTTTCCATACTGTACTCTTAAGCACAGTCCACAGTCAAGGAGTGGGTAGTGTGTACATACATTATTTGAAATTTTTCAGCATAAGAGATTTGTCTCTTCTTACTATTTTATTTATTTACTCAATCATTTGTTATATCAGTATGGACACATGAACATTTATTTTATACCTTGGGTTATAACCCAATAATACTTAATTCAGTTTGTTGCTCGAAGTTTTCCAGCTTTGGACACTGGGAGCTTAACAGTTGGCTCCTGCTTCGCATTGACATATCGCATCTTTGAAGTTTTTGTATTTAAACACTACCTTACTTCCTGCACTGCCTGTAAAACATTCAGACTCATTTTGTATATTCCCCAGTCCTAGAATTAGCCATTTCTTTGAGGAGCCCTGATTTCTTTTAATGAAGAGTGGTGTTATAATCCTAGATCTGGGCATTAGCTGTGCTCATTGCTACTGCAGTGTCTTTTTTCTAGACCCTCTCAGCTGACAAAGCAAGGAAATATATATGTATTTATGCAATATGTTTTTATATGCATATTTCAATTATTGTTCCCTATTGTACTAATTGTTCAATTGTTGTGTCCTTAGTCTATTATAGCTAAAGTGAAGATTATTTCAACAAGTCTTGGAAACATCTATTTGTCCAATCAACACTTCAGTAATATCTTTTATGTTTCTCCACTCCTGAAATGAAAATCGTCAGAAGGTATGAGGAATTCAAAAATAAGTGAATGTAAATATGCTTAAAAAGATAATCTCGCTTAAAATAATTAAATATCTTTAAAATAACTGAACCAAGATTGTATTTTCTCTAAAGTATAGTTTTAGGATTACTGAACATAGATAATTAAAATATATTAAATCGCAACTATAAAAGACATTCATTTTGTTAGGGCTGTATATGAACATATGTTTTCCCAAGCTTCCATCCATGGACAATGACACGATTACCTATACTCAGAAAAACATACACAGTACTTAAGATTTTCTTGTTAGTCTGTGAAAGCTGCTTATATTTGAAGTTAATGTCAGTGATGTCAATTGAATTAATTGTTTCAATAAGATGATCTTTCAAGATAACATGGGTTTAGGATCCAGCATGTGGAGAGCTCACAACAGAATCCTAGAATCTTTAACTGAAGATAATTGATTTACATAAAATGTAAACTGATTAGACAATTAGCAGGTGATCACACAGCTTTTCACAGGATGAGGAACTACCCTCATGCTGGCCTGCCTTGTTTGGCATGCTGAATAAACTGTGTTTTGGTGTTTAAAGCTAATGGCTAAGATTGTAATTCTCCTTAAGAAAGGGAGCTGGCAGAAATTGACACTTTTTGCACAGTTTATTTTCTCTAAGAAAATCATCAAACTTAAAATAGTATTGCTTGGATTTGGGGCATGTACATAGTAGAGAAATGCCCAAAAAAGCAAAAAAAATGAGGTGTTTCTTTTGTTAGACGGATTTTTGAGTTTTTGTTAGTTAAATCTACACCCTCTCTTTAAAAAAGTTATAAACTTTTTCAAATCATCCTTCTTTCTAAATTTCTACTTTCAATCTATTTAGTAAGTATATTCTTGATTGTAATTGATCAAATAAAAGTCAAATTTTCTAGGTTTGAAATTGTTGGTTAACAGAGAAAGTATTTTAGTTATGATACACTCATCTTTGTAGATACTAAAAAAAATCACTGTGATATATTTTCACGCCAAATATATATTTTTAATTTTCCCATGAAAGGTTAGTTAATTGTCAGAAATTCAGATTAAGATAGTTGTTAAATATCTTGGAGATATGGTAGTTATTTTGAAAGATAAAGCCTTAATCTTCCAAATCATACAAGAATCTAGAAAAGAGTATTATTTACACTGAATATGGTGATACTGGAAATCTACTTCTTTTTTAACTAGACTCTGACTTTCAGATGTAGCCTTATCTCCTTAATGAAGTACTCTACACAGGATTCTTAACTGGATAACAAACTCTAAAATTGCAAATCCCTCTTTACTTTCTTGAGTCCTTCCAGCCAAGGTTTTATAATATATCTGAACTACAAAAATGGATCTCTCTTTTCAATTTTCTATGCTCTCTGCTTTTGCAAATCTCATTGGTACAGTCACAGACTTCATGAAGGATAACTGTCAAAAATGTTGGTTGACTTGAAATATGTTCTTGAACTCCATGTCCAAGATAATATCCAGTGGCACTTGCTCAAAACTCTAAAATATTCTGCGGTCACTGATCTACTTTTGTGCGTTCAGTAGATGTGAATTTGGTCTAACCTGCACAAAGACTGAATTTTCAAGTTACTAAAAGTTGCTCTTTTTTTTCATGTTAAATACAGATCTCATTTTGAGGTATAATGAGATGCTCAATGTAATGCACTTAGCCTAATGCCTAGTACATAGTAAATCCTCAATATATATTAATTGTTATTATTATATTCTTTAATACAACCACTCAAAATATTGCCACTGAACACTCTTTACTTAATATATTAGAGAGGTGAGCCTCAGAAAAGTGGTTACTTTCCCATAGCTAGTCAATGACTGCACATGTCCTTGAGTACAGAGACCTCTGACTTCCTAGTCCTCGAAAATCAGCATCCTGGATGTGCACATGCACACAGGTACACATGCACATTTTTTTAGTCTAATTAAAGGCTAATTTTCTAATTATAAGGATGGAACTAAAACACATTTTTGTTTTGTTTTTTTCTAGATGCTTGGGCTTTTCACAGAGATCATGATCTATGTGGTATGTCATTATCTGTCCAGTAGCTCTAAAGTGGGAGGCTGAAGGGGTGACAGAGAAAATTACGGTCAAGGAGGGGGAAAAATGTCCAGCTTCTCAGGACCTCACTCAGAGATGGTTCATATTGTTGGCAACCGAGATGGAACCCTTCTGCCGCTTGTGTGTTCTTGAAAATCTGGGTCTGCCTCACCTAGGCAGATGGGAAAGGCAACAGAAATGGCGTGGAATGACTTTTCCTAGAAGGAGCCACCAAAGGGAGCTTTCTTCTCCTGGTTAACTGGAAGTTGTAAAGACATTTAAAAAGGGTGAGTTGTCGATGGGAAAATAACGCATTGATACATAATATATAGTTAAAAGCTGTTCACACTTTTCCACTTCAGACATAGCATTCATTCCTAAATTCAAATCAGATGTCATTTACTTGGTTTTACTAAAAGGCCTATTGGCTTCAACTAATTTAGGGCATGGGATAGTGGCTGGAGGAAGAAAATCTCCATACGTGTGTCAGATATAGGGAGGAGTCAGCATCCAAAATCCAAAAGGCAATATCCTCAGAGAATTCTACCTATAAAACACATGAACACACAAACGTGTTATAATTTGGAGTAATTTGGTTTAGGCATGCCAGCATTGACAAAATTAACTTGGTAAGTTCATTTTCACAGTATTTACATAGCATTGTTGAGGGCCTGATCTTACAAAATCATTCGTCAATTTTGAAAGCAGGTTCATCTCCTCTCCCAGTTTGATATTTCTTTTAACTCTGGCAAATTTAGAGAAAAATACTTGCAAAGTTTTGGATAAAATCAGAGCAAGGGAAAATATGGGAAATTAAAATTCATAAACATCATAATCCTAGTAATTTCAGATCATTGTAAATAGTCTGAAGGTAAATTTAATGTACAGTATAAAATAAGTAGGCCAACGTCTTCCAGAAAAACTAGGATGCTGTAACTAAACAGTATGAAACACAACCCTTTTTTTTTAAGGAAAAATCCAGTGCTCTATCTCATGATGGAACAAAATGCATTTTATTTTTGGACCTAAAGTGTTCACTATAAAAAGTAGCTCCACTTGTTCAAAGCCTTATAATCTTGGATGAGGTAACCCGACTCATTGAAGGTCAATTTTCAGTAACAACTCTGCTGCCAAAACCTGAAATGACAGCTGTTGACACAGAATGTAGTTAAGGAGAAAGATGGAAGAAATTTATTTTGAATAAAATACTAAACTATCCTTGAACTAAATAAGTAAGACTACTGGCAACTGTTTAGTCTCGCAAAAGATAAAATTATGTCAGAATTTATTTTTCAATTGCCTTCAATTTTCCAAAAGATAGCTTGCTGCATGCAGAGGTGTGTCAAAGTGTACGCATTGCAACTCAGATGTGCCAAATGCTCCTTCCTCTGCTTTCTAGAATTGATTGCATCTGGCACTGGAGCCCTAGTCTCACTGATGGGGTTGGAAGTTGAAGCACTTCAGTATGTCCCTTCAAGGTAACTCAGCTCTTTCTGTTGAAACAGTCTCTCTTTCCTTCTCTTTCTCTCTTCTTTTCCTTTTTAGTAAATTTAGTCGCATTTTTGTACTGCTTGGTTTTGTAACTGATTTGTCCTTCGGAATTTCTTCTCGACACACTCCCCTCCATCTTCAAGTGCTTAGTTTTCTGGTACCTTCTTTGCTGGCTCTTGCTGATGTCTTGCTGCCTCTTTAATAGCAAGTGCTTATCTCTAATGCTTTCTCGGCCCAAGGAACTCACAAACTGTTCTCTCAGTACAGGCAATGTTCATCGGTTTCTCCCAGGGAAATTCAGCAATCCTCCTCTGCTGACAAGAGTCCCCTCCTAAAACTTTATTGGGCTTCTCACCCACGGAAAATCAGCCGTGCGTCCCTTGGGGATGTCCATCCTGCTGCTTCTGCTACATGGTTCTTGCCTCTCACCAATGCACATCTCTGGAAGGCAAACCGACTCTTAGTTCGAAGCAGCTTTATATCTGCCCCTAAGAGGCTGGTGGAAACTTCTACATCTGTTACATTACCCACACCGGTTGTTAGAGCAAGAGCAAGGGAGTTTCTACCCCAGATTGAATGGGGGCCCAATCACACGATCTGCCATTTAGAATTTACTGCAGCCATTCTGACAAGAGATTCTCTTATATATATATTTATATATTTATTTATTTATGTATATATTTATATATATTATGTATTTATCTATCTTATTTATTTATTTATATCTATCTTATGTATTTATTTATCTTATTTACTTTTTAGGAGGTAAGAAAAACAAGCAACTCCACTCTAGCACCCAATCCAGAATTCATGGGGAGGGTAACCAGGAAATTCACCGATCACTCGTCCTTCCACGTTTCATCCTTCTTCATCCCCCCTGATTATAGATTCACCAGGGGTCAGATCTGTCTCTACTCCTCCCTGCAAAGTGACCTCCTGGTACTGCCCTTGCTCAGTGTTTCAAATCCCAGTTTACTCATGTCACGGTCAATCTACTCACTGATGCTATTTCATGAAATAATTCATTGCAATTCCTTTGCACTTATTTGAATTTGGTTCACTAGACCACAAATAAATCAAAATGTGACATGTTATGATCATTTGGGATTACTTGTGGATAGCCAAATCTGTGCTAGTCATTATCCATTGTATCTAGGATTTTTATAAACTATGTTTCACCTTTCTAACATCCTATAACCAGTTTTTTCTTATCTTAGGAATGGCTCCATTTGCAAATTGCATGGTATTACATCTCTGTTCTGGTTCTTCCTAACTGGAGAGCTTCTGGCTGGCCTAGTATGCTCATGGAAGAAGGACTTGAGTCTAGCTAACCATCTAACTGGCTCAATAATCAAGATTGTGCAAGCTAAGAGTATGTTTTTTTGTAACTAAATATGGAGCAATTATATTCGGTATGTAACATCATTGCATGTGCGCTGGCCCAGTGTTTTACTAATCAATTTAATGTTGAACTTTCTAAATAGATTTATTGATATTCAGATATATCTTTTTCATGCAATCATTCCACTTATTGGCACTGAATATTCAAGTCAAAGATAAAGCATTCAATCTAAGAGAAAGAAAAAGCTTTGCAAAGAGAGGATAATAGAGAAAAAAATAACCCATCTAAATTAAAATACACAGCGGTATGGTAACTGTAAATTTAAGTTTCTAAAATCTATCAGGAATTTCGATTTGGTTCACAAAAAAATGGACTGCATTACTCAGGATTTCATATTACCCCACTTTACATGAACTCGTCAAATCAGTACTATCAGTCTATTTGTAATACCAACATTTCATATTCATTTTTTTCTCTAAAAGATATAACCAGCAAAGGTACATGTTTCCTAAAAATATTGTAGCAAATCGTATCATTTCTGTTCTTACTTGATGATAAACTAATTTTGACTTTTCGAAGGATGACTTTTCATTTTTATTTTATTTTATTATTATTTTATTGAGGTAGCAGTGGTTTATAACATTCTGTAAATTTCAGGTATATACCATTATATTTTAAATAGATGCTTCTAAATAGACTGCATCGTGTTCACCACCAAAAGTCTAGTTTCCATTCCTCCATCAGTATGCACTTGGGTTGCTTCTAAGGTTTGGCTACTATGAGTAATGCTGCAATGAACATAGGGCTGCATATATCTTTTCAAATAGTCTTGTCATGTTCTTTGGAAAAATACCTAGAAGTGGGATACCTGGGTCATATGGTATTTCTATTTTTAATTTTTTAAGGAATCTCCACACTGTTTTCCATAGTAGCTGCACCAGTTTGCATTCCCACCAGCAGTGTATGAGGGTTCCCTTTTCTCCACATCCTCTCTAATGTTTGTTATTTCTTGTATTTTTAATAATAACCGTTCTGACAGGCCTGAGGTGATATATCATTTAGTTTTGATTGGGTTTCCCTAATAATTAGTGATGTTGAACATCTTTCCATGTGCCTGTTGGCCATCTGTATATCTTCCTTAGAAAAATGTCTGTTCATATCCTCTGCCCAATTTTTTTTGTGTATGTGAGGAAGATCACCCCTGACCTAACATCTGATGCCAATTTTCCTCTTTTTGCCTGAGGAAGATTGGCCCTGAGATAACATCTGTGTCTGTCTTCCTCTACTTTGTATGTGCGATGCCATAACAGTATGGCTTGATGAGCAGGGTGTAGATCCAAACCTGCAAACCCCAGGCCACTGAAGCAAAATCCATGAACCTAACCGCTATGCCAGTGGTCAGCCCATCCTCTGCCCGTTTTTTGATCAATTGTTCATTTTTTTGTTGTTAGGTTGTACGAGTTCTTTATATATTTTGGAAGTTAACTCATTGGATATATGATTTGCAAATATTTTCTCCCAGTTGGTGGGTAGTCTTTACATCATTTTTCTCTCTCTCCTTTTTTTTGTTTGTGAGGAAGACTGTCCCTGAGCTAACATCTGTGCCAATCTTCCTCTATTTTATGTGGGATGCCATCACAGTATGGCTTGAAGAGCCGTGGTAGGTCTGCACCTGGGATCCGAACCTGAGAACCCCAGGTCGCCAAAGCAGAGCACGTGAACTTAACCACTATGCCACCAGGCTGGCCCCTCTTTTCCTCATTTTTAGAATTATGTTTCTGTGACTTTCAGCAATAAATTTTAGAGATATTTCTAATGAGAAAGCCATAAGGAAACATAATTTTACATATTGAAATAAAAAGAAGTTTTACTAAAATGTTTTAAACCATTTTAATAAAAAATTAAATGGAAAAAAATCCCAGAAACTCAAGAATAACATATTTCTAAGCACATATTTTATGACAACTGGAATCAGGAGACTTTACAAATTTTTAAGATGCCGTCTGTGACACTCTAAAAGATAGAAGTAGATGCTAGATGTGGGAACAATATACAAGTGGTGGCAGAGAGGGGCTCTTCACTGTATTTTATGTACTCTGACTGGAGGGGAACAAAGAAGAAAGCCCAAATGAGTTCTTATAAAGGTTATCTTTTCTAACAGCTTCCGTTTTGTTTGAGTGGCAAATTTTACTTCAGATGGAAAGTCAGACTCGATTTCGCAATAAATTCAATACATCCAGCCTACAAAGTTCTGAGAGAAAGTTAACAAAGATCTTCCTCTATTGAAAGGCGGGCGAGCAGGCTGGCAGGCAGGAAGGAGTGAAGGAAGGAAAGAAGGAGGATTTGAAAAATTTCTAACCTCCTAGAAAATAAAACCCTTGGCTTACCCTCCAAGACTTCCATGAACTTGGTCATACCCAGATGGTATATTTTCTACTTCCTTTTTTCAATCCATGTTTTTGCTAAACTAAGTGAGATGTGTTCTTGTTCATAATTTATATTTTCTTGTGGGCCAAAAACATTGTCCATCTGCCAGTCTTCCTTTCTTGGGAAATGGAAATTCTATTCTTATAGTTCTCAGGATAAAAACCTGGGAGCTATCTTGACTTCTCTTTTACAACCCGCATGCAATCTGTCAAAAAAATCCCATCAGATCTACCTACAAAATATATTTAGACTTCGACCTGTTGTTTTTCTTTTCTCGTATCATCACTGGTACCGCCTGAGTATGATCCAACATCCTCTCTCCCAGATTACTGTAATGGCTTCCTAATAGACCGCCTCTGTTGATCCCCGAGAGCCCATTCTCCATAGAGCAGTCAGTGGGATCTGTTTCAAATATAAGTTAAATTAGGTCATACTCGGCGAAAATCCCTCTGTTGTCTTCCCATATCAACGACAGTAAGAGTCACACTCCTCACAATGATCTACAGGCCTTTGCCCTTGCTGTCCCCTCTGACTGAACACTCTCCCCCCAGATAACAGTTAGCCTTGCTCTATGCCTCTTTTGACACCTCTGCTCCAGTGTCACTCATCAGAGGCCTTCCCTGACCATCCTTTATCAAATCCCCACACACTCTCCTATTCTCCTTAAACTGCCTAATTTCCCTGATAGCTCTTACATCATCCGATAAATGATATTAATAACAGCAGGTATTTCTATGACATTGTGCTCCATACACTGTTCTAAGAACTTTACTATACTAACTCATTGAATCCTCATAACATCACTGAGAGACAGTTTTATTCTCCTCATTTGACACACGAGGAACTTGAGGCACGACTATGTTAAGAGGGAGCCATAGACTAAAGAGCTATAAAGAGGAGGAGCTGAGCTTCCAATCTTGGCAGTTCATCTCCAATGTTCTGTGCTTTTGTCCAATATGTGTTCATAGCTTCTCGTACCATAGGTAATTCTGTTGGTTTGTTTCTTGTGTTCTCCTGCAAGAATGGAAACTTCATGAAGGCACAGATTTAGTATTTTACTCACTACCATATTCCAATTCTTAGAATATTCCTGGCTTACAAGAGATTCTCAATAAATGTGAGTTGATGAATGAGTCTCTGTCATCATTCGCTGTCTAAAATGCATAGCTCTGCCTACTCATCTGGTTCATTCCAGCTTGAATTTTCTTGAATCCTCTGCTATGTGGTCAATTCTTTGAAACTGAAGACATTCCTGACATTCTATGTTGATCATCGCAAATATTTTCTCATGATATATCATAAATTCACCTGGTTCTGTTCCTAAATGAACAAATTTATCTGGAAGAAGATATTATTCAGGATGAAGAATTCCAAGTACTTGTTAGCAAAGGAAACATATGTGTCAGGACACATCCTAATAATAATTAGATTGGCTCTACGCTCTCTACCTTCCAAACTAAGGGTGTTTTTAAACATAAAATAATCAAGGTCTTGATTCTGAGCATAGAGTTTTATTATGTTTTACTCAAGTAGAGTGTTAAAAGAAACTTTTCAGATCACACTCATTTGAATAGGTTCTGTTGTTATTATTTTATTTTCACTATCTAAAAATGTTTTTTAAATTATTGAAGGTAATTTGAGAAAATTCATTATTTTCTAAGTATCCTTACATTAATTTAAATTGTATATACATGTACTAGAAGTGTATAGTCAACAGTTTTATGCACAGCACGTTTGAATATGCTAATGAAAAATTATTGGAATATGCAACTTAGTAACTGTAATTGTGAAGAATAATAACCTAAGAATCTAACCAGATTAAAAATCAATTTAGTGAGACTTTGTTGCATTTTCTTCATTGCCTAATGATTTTGAGTGTACTCTTTACTTAATGGATAGGAATGCTAAGTAATAATTTCTCATGCAACGGTTATTTTGTTGACAATGTGAAACGTGTTCACATCGCCTACGGAACAATTCTATAATGAAATCCTACTGACTTTCATAAGTCATGTGGACAAAATGAACTTCTCTGAAAGGTGACTTTATCATTGCTTACCTTTTAAATCACTTTTACAAATCACTCAGCAAATATTAGCAACATAGAGAGACCAGGATATAATATTTCATTGATACTGATACTAGTAGAAATAAACTAACATTGATTATCTAAAGTTAAAAATATTTCCTTTGTTGAGAATAGAATAATCTTTCAAAATCTTTAGAATGTACTTTTTCGTTAAATTTAAAATCAGGAGGTTATTACCATTTTTTTGCTCCCTCTATGCAGTGGGCATAGTGCTGGACAATTTACATGAATTATTATGTTTATTCATCACAACAAAAATGTGAGATTGCAATAGTTATCAATTTACAAACTAAGAAAGCATGACTCAGAGGCACTAAATATCTTGCATAAGAGTGTATATATAGTGTAGCTAAGATTCAAGCTGTTCCCTCAGACTCCAAAATCTATCCTGACTAATGATGACAACTAACATACTTAAATTTTTAAATGTCCACAAATGAATATTTTAACACATTCTATAAGCCTGATTAAAAGTAAATCATTCATAATGTTGTATAAATTTCAGACGTACTTCATTGTATTTTGACTTCTGCATAGACTGTGCTCACCACCGAAATTCGTTTCCATCTGTCACGGTACACACGTGCCCCTTGACCCCTTTAGCCCTTCCTCCACCTCCTTCCCTTCTGGTAACCACCAATCTGTTCTCCATGTCTATGTGTTTGTTTGTTTACATAATGTTATAAACCAATGTTACGGCAATAAAAAATAAAATTTAAAATTCAAATAAATAAATCGTTGAGCTCACAATCTGTAGTGGCCATGAGAGCTCCCCCTTAGGAGTGAAGCTAACTGAGCAGAGGTCCCACCCAGCTGCTGCCCTCTCAAGAACATCATTCTTTATGCGGAGGTCAACTTCCCATGGCTGCTCCCAGCCAATCACTGAGCATAGCAGCTTGTTGCTGGGAGAGACCAGTCTCCTCTGAGGCCCACATTGGCTGCAGACCACATGGTGATTTTTTTCCTCTCTCCAACACTTGTGGTCAGACTTGCCCTCTCTCACTTCTCCAGACCCCTCCATATTTTCTCTCATGCTTATTTTTCCTAATAAAATTCTACACATTTAATTCTGTCTTGGCATGTGCTTCTAGGAGCACCCAAACTAACACACAAACCATTCATCTAATAAAAACATAATCCTCTCTGGCCTCTAGTCTGTTCTCATTTTGCTGACTTTACCTGAGATGGCTGACTTTTCTGTTTCTGCGTGTCCAATTTGTATTCCTCTTTCAAACTTAAGTATTAGCTTAAAAGAGAATGCAGCTAGCTCTTCAGTCACAAGCTATGTCACCTTCTTCTGAAGTCCTTTAATAGTTTATGTATTCAAGTGGAACTTTTACTTAATACCTTGTTGTAGAGAAAGGTGAGTACCTGGTTTGTCATGTCTATTAATTTAGAAAAACATATAACGTTTAATGTTACGTAATTTAATGTTTATGTAATTCCCTTTAAATATTATGTAACTCCCTGTGCCTCAGGTGATGCCTTATATAATTAGCATTCAGGAATTCTCTATACTCCTTCAGGGATTGGTAAACTGCACACAGTGGCCAAAGCCAGCAGGCTGCCTGTTTTTATGAATAAAGTCATATTGGAACATAGCCACCCCCATTCATTTAAGTGTTGTCTGTAACTGATTTTCCACCGCAACTGCAGAGTTGAATGCACAGAATTCTCTTCATTCATGGTAATATCCTGTAAAGTCACCACAAACACTAAATCAGAGAATACCGAACCATTTTTCCTAGAAAAAAAAAAGGAGTTAGAGACTCTGGTCACACATTTTTGTCAACTGATCAATATATAACTTTGTTGTATGTGTGTTTCCATTTAAAGATACCTTACTTAACATGTATTCCTTTCCTATACTGTGGGTAAGATTTTTAAAAAAATTTATCAGAAAGTATGCATTTAGGTTTAAAATTGTTTGAATCACATAGCCTTAATGATTAAAGTAGAAATATTTGACTATTCTCATTAAATATCTGTTTTCAATGGTTGGTATCTTGTTCATTAAATAATTAGACGCACAAAACAAGTCACATTAAAAAATTACAAATATTTTATCATATTTGATCCCTGGTCAAGGTAATCTTTTATTTCCCCATGTAATTCTAATTCAGACACATTTATGAAAATTTGGAAGCATTTTTAAATGATTAAGAGAACATTTTGGTTCATCATAAATAGAGTGTGCATTCTCAGCCTTTAAAAAAATATTCTTATTAAGGAAAGGTCTTGTTTTGAAAATGTTTTTAATTGATTTTTAATCTTTCTTTTTCTTATCTTGGCATATATTCAGTGTTCAAATTGCATTATAACTTAGTTAGTTTGAAAATTTTTCATAATAGTAGACTAAATCAAATTATTTAAAAAACTTTCTAAAATCTCTTGTGTAGTGATAATCCAAGATAAGTGTCCATTCAAACTTGTGGTGGAAAAAAGTGATCTATTTATTAGGAAAATATGAAGCATTACTCATTATTTTATGGTCTTCTATGTCCTGAGAAAATAGATGCCAAATGGTTTTGTAGCTTTGACTGTCGGTTTTGATGACTGCTTGTTAGAACACAGCAGCCGTTTCTGAATGCTTGTTACATATGGTGTTTTAGGTGTTCGGCAATGCTTGTTGGCCAGCTTCTCCATCATCTAAACATTGTTTATCTGAATGTTTCGGCAGTTCTCCCAGGCTTTCAATGAGACAGGTTGCATCATTCTGCAATTACAAGCAGCTATTTCAGTGTGCTCTCCACCATTCATTCACTATCTTTTATCACAATTTTGTGTTATTGAGGCTATAATGGCAATCGGATCCCCTCCTTCTAAACTAGATACAGAATTCAGTACATCTTTTAGTCTATCGTTTTATATGTAAAACAACTTCTTTTTGTTGTTCAAACTATAGCAATTATTCATACACCTTCTTTTGTATAACTGAGCTGCTTTACCTGCCATCTGTGTATACGCAGAATTACATCTGGAAGGTAATTAAAAACATTTGGCCCAGTATAAATTTTGACTTATTATTGCTGGTTTTGTTGTGAGTATAAAATTCACTTGAGCATTTCTTCAGAATTGCCCTGAATGATTTTCAAACATTTTATTCACCTATACCCAAATTGATGAAATGCTATTAAACTCAGGCAGAGAATCATTGCAAAAAATTTATAGGAATTCGAGATTTTTACTTCTGTTAAAGTAATAAAAAAGGCTAGAAATTAGAAAAACAACAGAGTTGAGAGCTGCATACAGAGATTATAAACAGAGAAAAAATAAAGGAAAACATAGTTTCCGAAATGGAAAAGCTCTATAAAGTAGTCTGACAAATACTATATCTGAACACCTCTAGAAATCAAAAATCAATACTGCCTTTGTATCAGTCAACAGCTCTCATCATTCTAAAGCTTTAAACTAGTTGATAAAATAATTGGTGCATCTGAAGTTCACTTAGTCTCTCCTATTATAATTCCATAACAATTACTGTGAAGATAACTTTAAATCAGTGTGTATCATCTACTCAATTATGAATGTTTCAGGCTGTGTTTATTTCTTCAGTAAACTCACAGCATGTGCATACTAAGTTTCTCCACTACTTCTTCTAAATTACAAATCTAGAAACGTGGATTTTCCTCTTCTTATGAATACTATGTGTATAGTATTGAGAAATACATCACTGTGTAGAACTGGGAGATTATATTGTCTCCCTATTTCCAAAATCTTTTCCAATGCACAACTTTCATGATTCCATGACTTTCAATACTGTACACACAATCTATAGAAAGACTTGTTTCTTTCTGGAAATATCACTCAAATTTCCCATTACAGCAGTTTTATTCCATGTCCATTTCACTTATATCATTGGGGATATATACTACTGAGGATCTGGTATTCTTCATCTACAAACCCATCCCACATATATATGAGGGATACCTTCATTCACTTATTCCCCACTTATTGAGGAAGATGCCAGGCTCTCAGGATACAATAATGAATAAAACAACAGTGATCCCTGAGTAGAATTGGTATGGTGGGATATATAGCAAGTAAAGAGTTAATGCCAATCAAACTAGGCTACACTACAGAGGCTTGTCAGAGCCTGGCAAGAAGGGTAACTCAGAATCAGATTAAATAGCTTTCACATGGTTTTACTAGCTAGCATGAAAACAAAATTGCAAAGGACTTGTGATCTCAGAAGTCAATTAGGAGTTGGGCCCATGGCCAAGTGGTTGAGTTCTCGCATTCCACTTCAGCAGCCTGGGGTTCACAGGGTCAGATCCTGAGAGTGGACCTACACACCACTCATCAAGCCATGCTGTGGTGGCGTCCCATATAGAAGAGCTAGAATGACTTACAACTAGGATGGACAACTATGTCCTGGGGCTTTGGGGAGGAAAAAAAAGAAGTCAATTAAAGTCTGCAAACAGCTCCCAGTATTTCTCTGATAGCTTTAGTTAATTCACTCTATCAAGGTTGAAGGAGCCAAGAAACCTATGGATTCATTCCTTTTATACCATTAGACTACAGGAAGTGACATATAAATAATGAACTATCTGTATGTAAAATGAAAATAATTTCCTGGGGCTGGCCCCATGGTATAGTGGTTAAAGTTGGCATGCTCTGCTTTGAAAGCCCAGGCTTGTGGGTTTGGATCCTGGGTGTAGACCCACACCACTAGTCAGCCACACTGTGGCAGTGACCCACATATAAAGTGGAGGAAGATTGGCACAGATGTTAGCTCAGGGCTAATCTTCCTCAAGCAAATAAAAAATTAAGATAAAATAGATAAATGAATTCCTTGTGGTGCTACAGGCACCTGTGTCCATGGACCTCCTTTTGCAAGAGGCTTAGAGATACAGAAGACCATGATATGACTCACCATAATTCACCCTTTTCTTCCTGGCCCTATCCTTTTTCCCAGTAAGTATTTAACAATTGTGGACCACGTGAAGAAAGGTAAATTCTTTAACCTTGTGACAGTCACCAGCATAAACAGGTGATATTATGTAAACTTCAACCTTGACTAGTCCACCAATTAGCCACATCTCCAGGTGCTCTTTCAGGTCTTTAGGATGTCAGACTTTCCTTACTATACAGTTCGTTCAGTTGCAGTTCTCAGTTTTCATCCAGTAGTGGACTTATCATGCCCCTCAGTATTGGGATAAATTGTGGACAGCAACAAAATGTTCTAGCCCTCCCTTAGTTGGTTCACAGACTGGGAGGCTTATAAACAACAGAAATTTATTTCTCACAGTTCTAGAGGTTGGTTAGTCCAAAATCAAGGTGCCAGCAGATTCAGTGCTTTGAGAGGACCTACTTCCTGGATCATAATTAGTGATGTTAAACATCTTTTCCTGAGCCTGTTTGCCATCTTTATAACTTCTTTGGAGAAATATCTGTTCATATCCTCTGCCCATTTTTTGATCCGGTTGTTTGCATTTTTGCTGTTGAGTTGCATGAGTCTTGTATATATTTTGGAAATTAACTCCTTGTTGGATACATGATTTATAAATATTTTCTCCCAGTTCACACCATATTTTAAACACTACACCAAAACAACAGAAGAGAGGGAACTATAGAGTTAGAAAACCTCCTAAACCATAGTTTCTTCTAAAAATCAAGGAAAACTAATATTTCATAGAAATGAGCAATGCAAAATGATCAAGGTGATATCCCAGACAAAATTATTGTAAGGACTAAAAAGAGAGAATGAAGAGAAGAAGAGCATCACACAGATCATGCTAGGTCTCCAGATGAAATGCTCACAAAATACATTAACTAAAATCTACGGCTTCAGAACAAACCAAAGGACATAAAGAAATTTCATGTAATAAATGAAATAACATCAATTAGAAAAGAGAAACTCAAACATGAGTTGTAATAACTCAGAAAAGAATGAGAAATGCAAGAAATCAAACTAGAAGAGTTATAACAGCAAATAAGTACAACCGACACCGCCTTGAGATAAATAGGTGAAAGGGATAACAATTTTAAAAATAAATAGAAAATCTTAAAAAGATTTGAATGGAATTTTCAAAGGTTAACAAAATCCAATATACAGACCATAGGAGTCACTAAGACAGAAAACCAATTCAGGAACAGAGAATAAATACAAAAATGTAATTCAAAAACATTTTTCTGAAATTAAAAAAAAAAATTAAAACCAGCTATTGAGGAACCCTTTGTGTGTCTGTGGTCATTGACCCAGAATGACCATTTTTAAGGTATATCCTAACAAAAATTATTAGACTTTAATGAAAAGAACTGTTTGAGCATCCAGGCAAAAAAAATCAAGTAATATAAAAGAGAATGAATATTATATTAACATCAGATTTTCAACAGCAACTCGTTTAGCCAGCGGAAAATGAACCAACATATCTAATATATTCCAGAAAATAATATGTGAGCCAAGGACTTTCAAGTTCAAAGAACACAAAATAACTTTCAATTTACTAAAGACAAAAACTAATCAACATGCAGGAGCATAAAATATTTACAGAACTAAAATAACTCGAAGGATATTGACATAAAGATGGATAGCAAACATCAACTATATGGTTACTTATAGAACTAAGTATAACTGACAATGGAGATATAGTACAATTATAAAAAATGTGGGAAGAATAGCAAGTGTATTGAAAATATTTTAATAATGAAATTAATATTAATAATGCTATATTGTTATTTTGAGACTGTTGTGTTTATAATGTCCTATAAGTAAATTAATTCTTATGAGACATTCTAATGCTATCATCTGCTGGGTTTTTGAGAACTAAGATCACTAGTGTGGAAGAAGGGAGATACAGATGCAACAGAGAAGAGATTAAGCAACAAAAACCTGGAGATCTGATTCTAATAGAAAATATCAGTATAAATACACGAAGCATTTTATTTTAAAAACTCCCATCTGTATGTTTTCTAGCTCCTTCGACACAAATAGTCTGGCCAATCCAGGTGCAAGGAGCATCCTTGTTATCTGTATTACAGCCTTGCAATATAATTAGCTTCTAGCAGAAACCAGTTTCTTGACTAAATGGCTGATTGCAGGTCTCGGGCAGCCATCAAAGGAGCCTAGAACATCTTTTTATAAATATAGAAAGCAAGCAATAAAAAGTAAATATGTTATGCTGAAAGGATTTAGCATACTTAAAGAGTTTACTGTGGGCTAAAATGGGATAATTTGAGCTTCAGTAAGGATAATAACTTCAAAGAGTTAAACCCAAGAAATATGTTTATATTCATGAGCTTATACTGATGTTAAAATTAATTGTTTATTTTTGAACGTTATAGTGGACATTCATTATAATAAAAACTGGTAAATAAAGAAAATGAATCACTCATTTTCCTATCCTTTATGAACTTTATGACCAGGAAAACAGGTCATAGGCGAAGTAGGGTGTCTTTTTATAAAAGTATTCCAACTAAGTATGAACAATAAATGAAAAACTTAGAATGTCACCATTTTTCAATCTCGAATGAGTCAATGACTGTAGGCATTGCGTAAC
Organism: Equus quagga; assembly: GCF_021613505.1. Taxonomy (NCBI): domain Eukaryota; kingdom Metazoa; phylum Chordata; class Mammalia; order Perissodactyla; family Equidae; genus Equus; species Equus quagga. The sequence goes on from NC_060278.1 coordinate 49,544,998, forward strand.
AATGACTTATAATGTGACGCACAGAAAGGGGAAACCTAGATGTCATGGTCTCCTGATATGAGAAAACAGCACCATCTACAGTACTACTGAAGAGACCAAACCGAGGTCTGATGGGGTCTTTGGATCCAGCTGCCAAACTGTGGGAGATACAGAGGACACAGGATCCTGGTGAGCTGCATCAAGAGTGTGTAATTGGCCGAGTGAAAGTCCACAGGTCAAACACTTCAGCTCAGGAAAAGAAAGAGGTAGAGGGAAAGCCTATGGAATAAAGAGACTTAACAGAGATAGCAAATTTTAAAAAATGGTCGGGACTGGAGCCGGGCCCATGGCATAGTGGTTAAGTCCAGTATGCTCCTCTGTGGTGATACGGGTTCACAGGTTTGGATCTTGGGCACTGACCTACCCCACTCATCAGCCATACTATGACAGAGACCCACATACAAAATAGAGGAAGATTAGCACAGATGTTAGCTCTGGGACAAACTTCCTCAGGAAAAAAAAAAAATCGTCAGGAGTAAACTATATTGTCTAGGGACACACACTTGGGTGATAACACTAAGATACACAATGAAGAGGTTATTATGAAATGGGGATGGTGGTTCCTTCTGGAGGAAGAGGCGGGCTTGTGATGTGGTAGGGCTCATGGAGGGGGAGGTAACGTTCTGTGCTTTGACTTGGGCTGTGGCAATAATGGCCTTCATTTTATCGTAATTCATTAAACTTTTGTATTAATTTTGTTATTGATTTCTATACATGTGTTTTATATTATAACCTTAAAAAAATGAAGCTGCACAGTTGAGGCCACTATCACTCATCTGTTTCACTAGGTAGCCATGCAGGTGTTCATCACATGGCATATGACCTGGGCTACTCACTGGCTTAGCGGCTTTCCTTCACAATCAGCCCTCAGACCTGATGACTAGGAAGCCAGCAACACAGAGCAGAATGGCAGGGGGAGGATGGACGCCACTGGGTGAGCCTCAGGTTAAATCAAATATAAAGTGAGGGCAGAATCTAGCCTTTAGGGCAGTTTTTATCAGCACCTACTGCCTCTTTCCCAGCTGCTGCATGCTCTGCCCCTCTCTGAATTGGTGCCATACTTTGTGTGTGTGTGTGCTGGGGTGTGGGAGTAACTATGCTGAATCACTCATGTAATACCTCCCTGAGTGGCCCACCACCTCTTGGGGTCATGCAGCAAACCAAGCTCAGGCCAACATATATCCTTCCCCACTCAATCTACAAGATGCAAAATAATTCCCTACTGTCTTAGTCATTTAGAGCTTTTGCTTATTCTGACTCAATCTATGTGGCCAGGAGGATTGAATGTGTGTGTGTGTGTGTGTGCGTGTTAGTGTGTTAGTTCTCATCTTTATCTCAGTTCTTCACAGTTCCCCACAAAAAACAAAAGCCCTCCCTTGCCTTTGCTGATGTGATAATTAGTTAGCAAGACCAGACCAAAAAGGGCTGGTTTAAAGATTCTTAATAATAATAATTCAGACATAGTCTAAATTGCTTTCTCCTGATTTTTCTAGCATACCACCACTAGCAATGTGAAAACTTATGAATAAAGATGCAAATGAAAGAGCAAAGAGACCTCGCCCCCCGTCCTCACCAAGGCTCTCCCTATGTTTATTGTTAATTGAAATCCATAGAGAGACAAATTCACCCCAGCCGGGATGGGTAAAGAACCAAGGGCTCATTGATTTCTACACCGTTAAGCTGCATGAGGGGGCCACGTTAGCACTCAAAGGTGTACCTATTATCATAAGTGAATTTCCTGCTGTGACCAAGGTGTATATTTCTGTGTTCACAGTCTTTCCGAATCATTGCCCCATGGTAAAAACACCATTTGATACTACTACATAGCATTAGTCTCAGCATGCCGTTATAACGGAACAAGTTTTAACTACTTCCTCAGATATTGGAGCTATTAAATGGATGCGGCAGAAGGCACACCCAGTTCTGTTCCAACTTGGAAGTCCTTGACGTGTCTTTTCTGCACCCTCCTTTCAGAATGTCTTCACTTTCCATTCCACCTGCTTAGATTTCCCTCCTTCTCTTAGTCCTAGCTCAAGAGGACTTTTTCAATTCTTCCAGTACACTCAACTTCTTTCTCTGAGCTCCTATCTTACTTTTAGAAGACACCAGGAGGTTTATCACTCATTGTTTTCAAGTGGTGTCATTGCTGGATTCCCAGCTTCTCTCCTGCTTCCCGGTGGGCAGGCAGTATTCTTAAAGACAGAAACATGTTTTCCCCCTATTTTCTATAGGATTTGGCACTGTGATTCACACAATTGAAATTTTTAAATAATTGTGGAAGGAGTGAGTACATTTTACTCCCTTTGTGTCCACTGTAGAGACTCAGACAATTAGAGGCCTAAATGATTAAGGCAATCATTAATCTATTGATTCAGCCTATTAAAATAATAGCCTTTCTCCTCTAACTCCCATTACTGCCACTTTTTTAGCGCTTATAAAGTGCAAGTTACAACTTTCAACACTTTGCATTTATAATCTCCACTAATATTCAAAACAGCTTTGAGGAATTATCATTCTCTTCCTTTACACAGAAAGAAACTGATGCTCAGAGAGGAATTAATAAAGGAAGTAGGAAGAGAATAAATGAGTAGGGGTGAGAACTCAGAGGGAAAAGGACAAAGCCGTGAAATTCTTACATGTGACAAAAATGAATTCGTACACAAATCTTCATTGTGATCACATTCAAATGTTGGTGAGGTGCCCAATTTCATGCTTATTAATTTGAATTTGAAGAAATGAATGGAAAAAGTATTGGTAGATTTTAACTTGTTTTACAAAAAATAAATTGCATCTAAAATGCAACTTTCTAGCATCTCTTCCTTTTGGTGATAACTCTGGCAGTAAATACCTGCGTTGTTAACACTCTTCTGTCCAATTTGACTGCTTTTAATGTAAGTCACTATACTGATTTGTTTTGAAAGAAAGAATGATGATGTTCATTTATAACTTTGGGAATATTGTTTTTTGTTGCTTTTGTCTGTCTATTTAAAAATAAATTAAGTTAATTAATTTATTATTGAGGTACTATTGGTTTATAACATTATATAAATTTCAAGTGTACATAATTATATTTTGATTTCTGTGAAGAGAACATCGTGTTCACCACCCAAAGACTAACTAACATCTGTCACGGTACAAGTGTGCCCTTTTACTCCTTTCGCCCTCCCGCATCCACTCTTCCCCTCTGTTAACCACCAATCTTATCTCTGTATCTATGTGTGTGTTTTCATTTTTATCTTCCACTTATGAATGAAATCATATGGCATTCGGCTTTCTCCATCTGACTTATTTCTCTTAGTGTTATACTATCAAGGTCCATTCATGCTGTCAAAAATGGTAGGATTTCATCTTTTTTATGGCTGAGTAGTATTCCATTGTGTGTGTGTGTGTGTGTGTGTGTGTGTGTGTATACCACTTCTTTATCCATTCATTCATTGATGGACATTTAGGTTGTTTCCAAGTCTTGGTTATTGTGAATAATGCTGCAGTGAACATAGGGGTGTAAATATATTTTTGAATTAGTATTTTTGTGTTCTTTGGATAAATACCCAGCAGTGGAATAGCTGGATCACACAGGAGTTTTATTATTAATTTTTTGAGGAATTTCCATACTGTTTTCAATAGTAGCTGCACCAGTTTATACTCCCACCAGCAGTGCATAAGGATTCCCTTTTGTCCACATTGTCTTCGACACTTGTTGATTCTCGTCTTTTTAATAACTGTCATTCTGATGGGCCTGAGGTAATATCTCATTGTGGTTTTAATTTGCATTTCCCTAATAATTAGTGATATTAAACATCTTTTCATGTGCCTGTTGGCCATCTGTATATCTTCTTTGGAAACATGTCCAGATCCTTTGCCCATTTATTAATTGAGTTATTTGTTTTTTTGTTGTTGAGTTGTATGAGTTCTTTACATATTTTGCGTATACTCCTGATCAGATATATGATTTGCAAATATTTTCTCCCATACCATAGGTTGCCTTTTGATTCTGTTGATGGCTTTATTTTCTGTGCAGAATTTTTTTAGTTTGATGTGGTCCTACTTTTTTCTTTTTTGCTTTGGTTGCTTCTGCTTTTGGTGTTAAATCTTTGTTTGTTTGTTTGTTTTAGTGGGGAATATTGCCCGTAGGCCAACATCTGTGCCAACCCTCCTTTATTCTGTATGTGGGTCACCACCACAGCATGGCTTCATGAACAGTGTGTAGGTCTGCACCTGGGATCTGAACCCACAAACCCTGGGCTGTGAAAGCAGAGTGCACAAACTTAACCTCTAGGCCACCAGGCTGGCCCCCAAATCTTGTTTTTTATCCATTTAGTTTCATATTTTCTATGATTATTAGCTTCACTTTTTCAGTTGAAACCGGTTAATAAAGTCAAACTCCAGTAACATTAAGAAAGGGCAAAAAGGCGATAAATAAGTCATTCAGCATACATGTATATTAAAAAGTCACCAGTGTCTGGTCCAATAGATACCAAATACATACCAGCACTTAGTGGGCTAGTCCCAGATCTGTGCATCTCTGATGCTATTTTGTGATCACCGAAAGATCCCATGCCAACAGAAATGATAAGGCTTGAAGAGCTGCAGGCGACCAATAAAAGAGCCAAGTATAGCAAGGAAATCACAATTTGATTATCTATGCAGCTATAATTGTTGTCACTTATCTGAAAAATGAGAACTCTGCTTATGAAATGAAATTCTCCAACACACTATGCACCCTATGATGCTTGTAAAAGCCTGTAGAGCTCAAGGTTCTTAGATCACTCCCCCCACTTAGTTGTTTGCCATCAATATGGGGATTAGAGATTATGTTGGGTCAACATCAAGGCATCTTGGGCTGCAGGAGTGAATATTTGAAGTGTTGTGAGAAAGAATTGTAGCATTCGAGCCAAGTTTATGTCATCTCTTCTGTTGTTTCTGTCTCTCATTTCAAAGCTGGTCAGTGGTTGGTTTTGACATGGTTTGGCAGATAGGTAAGGTGGAGGGACTAAGATTTATAAATCCTGTGCTAGTAAACTTGAGTGGACAACCAAGTAGATTAAGCAAAGACTGAAATATGAAATGGAGTAGTGAGAACATTTTTGGCTTTGAATTTGGCATAACTTTTAAGTAAACATAATAGAAATGTTTTGACCATTTCAGAGATTTAGAGGGATTGTAGCCAATATTCATTCTTATAGACACTGGGAGATTTAACTTCTAATCCCATTGGTCCTAGTGTTGGGATGGCTTTTGAAGTAGCCCCATGTAGGGGTGAGTAGAATTTTTCTCATTGATATTCCTCAGATCTTCTTCAAACAAAGTAACAGCTCTACTGATTAATGAGTCAAGTCCATTGTGTTCTGTCATTATCAACTTTCGCTCACAGGATAGCTCTTAAAAAAGAACAATGCCCAGATCTTAGCCACAGAGATTGTAATTCTTTTAGTCTCAGGTGGGGCCTTGACTTTGTTATTCTTAAAATTCTTATAAGAAACTAGTACTTTTGACAGAAAGTGTGTCAGAGAAATAAAAATCTCCCACCAAGCACCTCCCGCATCTACCCCAACACAGAAACAGTTAACGGAATGTTGACAACCGCAGATCAAGACTGTTTCTCAGGCTCTGGTATTGGGCATAAATGATCAGTGTCCTTTTAAATGCCTAGGATAAATAAATTGGACCATATTCTCACAGATTTTTGGGAGAACCCTCTCCCCCCTTCTTTTGGTGTGCTCTTGTTCCTTTCCTTGAAATTCAAATGGTAAGATACTAAATAATGATAGTAGATTTCAGCTTAGGAGAAATTGTAGAAATGGAGGCTACTTAACATGTTCTAGTTCTTAGACAAATTTTACAGCTTCACGTGGTCCAACCAGGATCATCAGGGCTAAAACGTTTTCAACTACACCTCAGGAAGTAACTGTTAAGCGTGTCTTCGCTCGGCCACATATTCTGTCCATTTATATTCCTCAGTGACCTTGTGAGACTATCTATGCACAGAAGCATTTTGTTGCATAGGATCCTGGCCACTTCTCAAGTTTTCTTACTGAAGATTTCCACTGGAATAAAAATTAAAAAGCTGAACTTTCTACAAAAATTCTAGATGGAACATAATGTTCTCTAAGTGACTGTTCTAGGAGGAAATGGCTTTGAATACATATGTCAATTCTCTGTAGCCAAAGACCATGCGGAACACACCTGTAGTTAAAGTCAGCTTTCTTGACTCCTCATAACAAGGGATACTGCACACCATGGGGAACGAAGGGATGTCTCAGTACAAAGAGGCTAGGCAAACGTATTTTAGGATTTAGGCTTGCGTTAGGTGTTTCTGGGGAGGACGCAAAGCAGTAGGACTGTGCTCTGAATGGAGTGATGTCAGGAAGCAGAGATAATTCTGTGATTGAGTCTTCTAATTCTTCTTCAGAATTTGGGGAAATAAATTGAGTGAAGCTAATGCTTCTACTGATTTTTTTTTAAAAAACAACAGTCACTTCTATTAGCCAGAAAAGGGGATGTGGTTGGTCATTTTTGGAGTTTATACAATGTTCCTGTTTTCTCTGTGTTTAGCTATGATTATGACAAAGTGGTCTTGTTTGTGCCTTGATTCATCACGATCGCAGATTGCCCTTGTCTGATGTTGGTGCTTTATGAAAATGTTTATGTTTAACAGGAGAGACGCACAGCCATCTGTGAGTGTCAGGCCAGCTTGTAGCAACACCAAGAGCTGGTAGTGCCAGGCTAGTTCCCAGATGTCAAAGACTGCTTTTTTCTTCCTAATATAATTTGTAGACAAATATCTTGCCAAGACTAAGTTTATCTTCATCAGATGTTGATGCATCTTTTAGCGTCTTGTTTACTTCTGGCGTTTATTATGTCACATTACCTCTAGGAAGCACAGCTCCCTACTAACACAGATAAATCATTTCTCTCATTATTGACGTTTTATGTTCTGATTGGTGAGTTTTCTGTGTTCACAATGTTCAAGCTCAACCTTGATAAAGACTTCTTTGTGCCAGACATGTTACCACGCATTTTTCTTCCTTAGTACCTGGCCAAATATACACTTTTCTGGCTGTATATTCTATCTGTTAACTCATTTTCACGTTGTTCAGATGCTTTATTTTCTTCTCTGTGCTTTTCCTCAAAGAATTTTCAATAATGTCTTTTGTATGGTTAAACTTTTCTCCAGGTGTTTTTATAAAGTTAAACGTATCTTGACTGAATTACAGCTCTCCTGTGAAGATATTGATTCCTCTTGCAACCTTTCTGAGTGAAATGTGTTTTTTCCCCATTTCTCAAATCTTTCCACATTTTTTATATCCTCATTCCACAAAACGGGTTCTTGATTTTGTATAGAATTGCAGTCTCTTTAAGAGTTGATCTTAGGAGAAAAATCATCTATTTTAGATATTCCTTTTAGCATACGTGTTTGGTTATGTAGATGAAGCCATTGGGGGATAGACTTCGTAGAGTAGGGTATAACAAAAGATGATGACTATACTAGTCTGGGGGTATATTAATATATATGTATGTTTATTTAAGAAAGAGAAATTACGATTAATTAGGAGGGGAGGAAGGACATCAGAGGAAATAGAAATATAACAGTAATATCACAGATTTTATCACAGGTTAAAAAGTCAATCCCCCTTTCTAGAAATAGCTAAGGGAATTTTAACAGCAGTCAGTTGAAGGTTCAGTCTTAATTTTGTGTGTGTATGTGTGTGTGTGTGTGTCTACTCTTCTCCAGGTTCAAGTCTAAGCCTTAATAAAGAGTAAATATTGAATCAAACATTGGTATAGTCCCCTAGAAAATTAAATAATCCTTTGGCAGACCTGTTAGAAAATGCTTCAAGACATCATTGAAAAGATACACAGTTATTTTTCATCTCTTTCCAAGTTCTGGATAATTTTTCTTAATTATCCAAAATGTCCATTTTTAAGATAACATGTTTAAGTGTCCATGTTTAAGATAACATAGTAAATGAGCATACTGAATCAAGGAGCCATGAGAAGTTCTAGAATTTTGCAGAAAAATAAACCTGTAACCAGAGATTACTAGGAAAATATACGAGGCTCCACCTGTGCCCCATTTTTACCCCAAATATTCTTAAAGTATCTAGAGGAACATTTCCTACTATATGTCATATATGGGTTCAAAATTTGTTTTTATTTCCAAGGACAGGTTGACTTTAGTTGATATTTTAGATTTTATATTTATTAAAATCAAAAGAAAAATGCTTTAGAATGGATAATTTCCTCTATTAATGCTAACCTCTTTACAATAACCATGAATATAAAACTAAATATAATATTTTTGGTTTAGGAATAAATGGTATAGAAGTATATGTAAATATTTAGGAATAAATAGTAGAGAAGTGTTGTACATATACAAACAAACATATATATGTATATATGTATATATATATTTATGTACGTATATTTACTTTTTAAAATATGAAGCCCAGGATTTTCTATAATTCGCAATCTGATTTTTTACGTAAGTCATATCTCATTACAAATTTGAATGAATGAATAAATGAAAGAGTAAAATATTAAAATAAGTTATTGCTTTCTAGGAGAAATCTTTTAACTATTTTTTGGAAGGAAACTTTGACAAAATAAAGCCTCAGTTTGCATTTCTGTGAACTAACACAGGAGCTGGTAGACTGCTGTCAGGGGCCAATTTTTTGTTTTAATGAGATGTGATTGACATATAATGTTATATTAGTTTCAGATGTATAACATAATGATTTGATCTTTGTGTAGATTGTGAAAAAATCACCACATCTAGCTAACATCCATCACCACATATAATTACAAATTTTTTTTCTTGTGATGAGAAATTTTCAGATATACTTTCTTAGTAACTTTCAAATATACGATATACTATTATTAACTATAGTCACCATGCTGTATATTATTGCATCATCAGGACTTATTTATTTTATCACTGGAATTTTGTACCTTCCAACTACCTTCACCCATTTTGCCCATTCTCCGCCCCCTGCTTCTGGCCATCACCAATCCGAGTTGTTTTTTTTCCAGAGTCCACATATGCCTGAGATTGTACAATATTCATGTTTCTCTGTCTGACATCTCACTTAGAATAATGCCTTCACAGTCCATCCATGCTCTTGCAACTGGCAAGATTTCCTTCTTTTTTATGGCTAAATAATATTCCATTACCTGTATACACCATATTTTCTTTATGGTTTCATCTGTCAATGAGCCTATTTTTGAAATAAAGTTTTATTGGAACACAGCTATGCCCACGCATTTATGTATTGGCAATGGCTGCTTTTGCGCTACAATAGTAGAGTCAAGTAGTTGTAATGAAGATCCCATGGATAGCAAAATCTAAAATATTTACTCTCTGGTCCTTTACAGAAAATGTTTGCCCATCTCTGACTTTACAGAAACCTGAATCAGAGACTATGATATTATTTCTAGTCACACAGTAAATGAGTCCATTTAACTAAGAATATTTATTTAATATTATATAAGCTTAAAATTGGCATCCAAGTAGTTTTAAGATACATAAGAGATAGAAAAATAAACGAAGAGGAAATAATGAGCTAAAATATATTGATGAGATATGAAATTTATTATGGATCACTTAAATTTGATTTGGTTGAATTCCAAAATCCTTCAAGGGTAAAGTTTATATTTAACAGGTGGGTTTTAAACTGGTCCTGCAGATGAAATAGCTTCTCTTTTAATATCATATAGGGAAAATTGATCTACTTAAATTCTTGTTGTAAAAAAAATTTACAAGCATTATATTTTCTATAACATAGAAGTTTATTCGTAATTCATATTTGAAATTTCAAGTTAATTTTTTGTTAGACATTTGCTCCCTTTGCCCGTATATTACTTGTCATATTTTCTGTGTTTTTCATTCTTTTTCCTTTCTGTACTTCACTGGAATTTTTCTACTGATCTATCTTCCAGCACATTCATTCTTTTTTCAGCAGTATCCAATATCTTGTTAAGCTCATCCATGGAATTTGACATTGAAATCACATGTTATAGAATTCACATTTTATTCTATTATTTTTAATATGCATTTCAGTTCTCTGATAAAATCCTTCATTTTGTTATCTCTTCTCTTGCACATATTAATTAGAATTATCATCATATCCAATCTAGACAACTCTAACATCTTGGGTCACACTTTTATTTTGTTTGGTTATGTTTTGTCTTCCTAATCCTGATTCTTGGCATTCCTGATTAAATGTTGGCTGTCATGTTGGAAGGAGTATAGCAATTTTCAGTTACAAAGAAGATTTGCCTTATCTTCAAGCAACAAGAAGATAAATTATGTTTTCCTTCCTTCCCTCTGGTTTATGCCACCTTCTGCAGCAATAGCTGAGTCTTGCCATGATCCCAGACTCCACCAAGCATCTCCTCCCTCCATAATTCCTGTTTCTGCTGCGAGTCAGCTTCACTGTCTTTTGTCCCAACTAGGTTCCTGTCTTTGTAAATATCAGCTCCTGTCTTTATCCTTCCAGTTCTCCGGGTTGTACTATGTGCCTGCTGTTGGCTAACCTCCAGGCTGCCCCTCTGCTCCCAGTTTTCTCCTTTCAATTATTCCATCATCCTCCTTTAAAATTTCCTGTGTTGCATGCCAGCCCAGTGGGGCAGTGATTAAGTTTGTACATTCTGCTTTGGTGGCCTGGGGTTCGCTGGTTTGGATCCTGGGTGTGGACCTACACACCACTTGTCAAGCCACGCTGAGGCAGGCATCCCACATATAAAGTAGAGGAAGATGGGCACGGATGTTAGCTCAGGGCCAGTCTTCCTCAGCAAAAAGAGGAGAATTGGCAGCAGATGTTAGCTCAGTGTCAATCTTCTTCAAAAAATAGAAAGAAAAGTTTCCTCTGTTGAATCCCACTAAACAATAACCACCAGAAACACTGATATAGTCAAATTTGGGTTTACTTTACTTTTTTTTAGTCAAAGCTTGGGTTTCCTTGGAGCAGGCAGGAAAACACCCAGCAAGGGAAGAAGGGCCATCTCAGAAACATGGTGAAAGAATAGATTCATTGATAGGTTTTGGTTTGTATTAGGTGATACGGAGAACAACAGAAGGAAGTAGAGTTTCTTTGCTTTGGAATGAGGGTTGTTATTGACAAAATGGGATTAATTACATTATTGGTCACCTTAATATTTTTTATGTAGGATGCACTCAGGACAGAAGGAGTGTAAAGCTGTAACTGGCAAACAAAGCAGCAGCCATCTTGTTTCCTGGGAGAGAGGCATGGCGGCCATTTTTGTTGTTGCACAAACCGTTTTCTTGCTTCTGTGCACAGACATGATTGCAGAGTGGTTTTGTTTTTGGCATTCTCAATTATATCATTTTGCATTGGAGTTCTGTCAAATTGTTTATGTCCATCAGGGATGTATCATGGCCAGCTCCCAGTTGTCAGGTGAAAAGAATGCTTTTTTCTTTCCCACCTCTATTGAAACATCTGGTGTAGGTTTTCTTTTACTGATTGGACTCTAACCGAAGCAAGAGTTTCCAGCAATACTTATTTCTATAAAAAAATAAAATCAATTCCTAATATATACCTTGCTATTAGCCTTAATCTATTCTTTTTCAAACCATGTCATTGTATTAGGATGATGCAAATTATAAAACTGGCTGAGAGGATGGTAGACTTTGTGTCATATTTCAGCTAATTAGAAATCTGCAAGATGTTACATTACATTAAAAGTAGAGGATATGTCAACTTTTTGACTTGTTTTGATGATAATTTACTCTTCCAAAATATATATGGAGGCGGGGAACAGTAAGGAAATATTTCTGGGCACAAAATCTAATTAGCAAGAAAAAATGTATGAAATGAAAGTGATGGGACATTTTGAAATGTCACTTCTTGTCTTGGGATTTATGATGTCAGTGAGAGATGTCTTCATAATCATACTCCTCTCTATCTTCTTTCCTCTGCAAGGTGATGAGATGTTGCTCTTCCTGTGTATTGCTACCTATTCCATCTTTTCTCTTCATACAATGTCTTCCTATTTTCTCTGGGTCCTGGATTTATAAAATATACCTTTTTCTTATATATAATAATGCCCCCTCTCTAAACTGCGTCTCCTTGATACTTTTGTTTCAGTTTTCTTTTTTTTTTTTTTATCATCACGTACCTACAAAACCATTTTAGAAATCTAGGAACTATCCTTAATTCTTTTTTTCTCTCCTACTCCCTTAGTTGAGCTTCTAAACAATTGTCGACGCAAATATTGCATAACCAATCTATAAATCAAAATTGGGGTGAATTTGTTATGAGCCAGATCTGAGGACCATATAGCCCAGGAGAGTCCTTTCACAAAGGATGGAGTACTCCAAAGAAGTGGGGATGTATAGAGGAGTGACATACCATCAGAGAGCCATGTATCACATATGATTGGAATGATCTTTTTACAACAGCCAAGAGATTGCCTTGCTGGCACAGCAATTCACACAGCAATTGATGAATGCACCAAGTAGCAGGTCTGTGGTCTCAAGGTGGGTGGTTACAAGGTGAGCACAGCAGGCCAGCAATCAATCCTTAGTTTAGGGAGAGATGCTTATCCTTAAGGAAATGCCAATGTGGGGGAAGTTACATCCTTATCTTTAAGGCGTTGTTCTTGTCTTTGGGATGTAGTAAATACTTAAAGCAGGTATACAATGCATGCTTAATGGCCATGTCAGGCCCTTTTGGAAAAACAAGTTCAGGCCAAATTAGTTTTACACTAAATGGCTTCCTCATATACTCCAATATATCCTATTCCTTATCATTTATTTCTCACGATTAAAGAATTGTTCCTCTATCTACATGCCTGCTATCACAGTCTGAATTCAAAACCATCTCATTTCTATTTTAATTCTGAATGATAGCAATACATTAGACATAGAAAGAAAATAAAACAATACAAATCTTCTGTACCAAATGCTATCAAATCTAATGTCAAATCTTAAGATTTTTCCACAATTATGCTAGAGTGAGCCAAAATAAGATGGTACACACACAGCTGAGCGCCTCTGTACTCCTCTCCTCATTCTCATTCCTTTCCTCCATCTCTCCTTCGCCCAGTGTCATCCCTCATGCAGACCTCTGCTTTCGATGCTATCTAGGCATTCTAGGCTCTAATCCTATTCACCTTATATCATTTGTTCACATTGCAGACTGAGTTATCACAAACAAAATCCAACTAAGTGATATTCCCAGATTTAAAACTCTTCAATGGCTCCCTGACTCCTATTGTATGAGATCTGAGTCCCTTTCCATGGACTTTATCAGATCTGTGATATGTCCCTTTGTTTTTATTATATGCGTGCTCTAGCACAACCAAAATGCATGGCATAAACGTAAAAACACATGTTTAGTAAAATGTGATTTAATGGTAATCAATGAGCAGTAGGCTGGAAATTGTAACTACAAGGATTAACCACAGAGTTGTCATTAACAACCTATGTGACATTGGGCAGATCATTTAATTTCTCTGTGCCTCAGTGTCTTATCTGTAAAATATGGCAATTAAACACTAGCTGTCACAAAATGCAAACACATACACAGGAGCATTTTTGAAAGAAATGTTTAATCTATTTGACCAATCAAGTATGTCAGCAATGAAATATATGAAACCTTAGTCTGCATTTTTATTTGGAGATGGAACTAACATTTGTAAGTTAGACTATCTAACTTATCTCACTTTTTAAAGTATAGTTACTATTACTACCAATTAATGGACGGGGAAACTGGTTTAAGCATTAATTTTGTTAATTTACTTAATCATTGAATCAGTATGTATTGAGTATCTATTTTGTGCTGGAAAATCTTCCAGGGAACATGGACTCAAGTGAGGAATAGTTTAGGCAGAGAAAGAATCACTATTATAGTTTGTGGGCCCACGTCAACCTCACACAGGTCTTACTTCAATACTGTTTTCATATCTCAGTTCAGACTCAATTCCAGATTGTTAGCCAGAGAATGATGCTAAACAGAAAGATAGCTTTCTAAAAGAAAATTTCCTTCAAATGCAAGCAGAATTACAAAGACAATGGCAAGATAAGAAAATTATAAAATTAAAGATAGTAATAAACTATAAAATTGGATGGAGTCCAAATCTATGCACATCGACTTTCATGTATACTGCACTCTTTGATAAGTTTAATCATCTCCAAATTTTCTCAATTTTTTTTGAAGTGACTGCTGAATTTGCCCAGTTCTTTGCTTCTAACTGCCAACACTCTAAGCTTGCATCTCTTTATACTTGGATAACGCAATGATCTCCTGATGGACATTCTTTCTTATCTCCACCTTCCAGTTTATCCTGAATTGCATGTCATAAAGGCGGATTTCACAAGCCTATTTCCATGCTTCAGGCTGTTCTTATGGATTTTTATTTCATAACAAGTGTGGTCCAACCTTCTCATCCTAATGTAAGGCTTGTCATTATGTCATCCCTTAAAGCCTACCAGTTACTACCTAGAGGGCATGCGCTAGTTTTTCCAGGGAATAAGGCCGCCTTCCCATCCAGTATAGTTACTTCCCTCCTTGCACATTTTCTCCTCTGTGCATCCATTTCCATGAGAAATGCTTCTTTCCTCCTCTTTGCTTAACCAGATCATATAGGATAATACGGTTCATGAAGTCGTACCTCTTTTTTTGAAGTCTTTCATGACAACTCCAAATCAAAATGCTTCTTTTCATTTACCAAATCAGAATTTTAGAACTCAAAGTAGTTACAGAATTTTTGTCCCACCTCTTGATATTTAAATGTGAAAACTAAGGACCAAGATTGCGATGAACCATCTAACGTGTTAGAGGTTGAAACTAGCCCAGGTTGTTACATTTGCAGTTCAGGCATTTCTCTAACATCCTCTTTCTCTATTCATTGATTATATGATCCTATATTATTTTTAATTATTGCATTGTTGTTAGATTTATTTTCTCTCCAAACGACTTGCAGACTACTTGAAAGCAAGTATTATAGCATATCCATTCTTTAAATATACCTTGAAAGTATCTGTTTACTTAAACATAGTGCCCAGAGTTTTTAAACTCATCATTTACCTGAAATAATTTTCTAAAAATTGCTATTAGAATTACGCTTACCAAAAGAAGAAAAATAATCAAATGAGATAAGTTGTAAATATATCCACAGATACTCATTTCAAAAAATAACACCCCTGAAAAAAAGGCACATAATTTGGAACATTCTCTTTAAAATAGCATTTTTTAAAAGAATGATCTTTAAGGGATACATGGATATAATTCAAGTTAACTTAAAAACAAATATAAATATATGTATCTCTTGTATTTGTTTATTTGCATTTTACCTGAAGTAAAGTCTAACACAATACTATTAAATGTTCATTGGAATGCTTCTACATTTGAGAGATTTTACATTAATAAATACATAGTGTTTGTCTATAAATGCCTATATATACATATATGTATACACATTTGCATAAATTGCTAAAAAAAAGCTACCTTTGATCTGTGAATAATTTCTTGTTTCTTTAATTTTTTGTAAATTTGAAGCAAGAAAATATTTGATATTTCATTGATTTTGACCTCCTTTTTCCCGGAAGTTTTTGAAACTGTGATTAAATGAATAATTTAATTTAAAATCCACACATTGCAGTATAACATATAAGGTTCTGGTTTGAATTTCTCTGTGTGCCATGGATTAGA
Organism: Equus quagga; assembly: GCF_021613505.1. Taxonomy (NCBI): domain Eukaryota; kingdom Metazoa; phylum Chordata; class Mammalia; order Perissodactyla; family Equidae; genus Equus; species Equus quagga. The sequence continues at coordinate 49,560,708 of NC_060278.1, forward strand.
AAGCACTATTTTAAAGCTATCGAAGATGCTCACGCAGTATCCCTAAGCACCTATTTTTCAGAAGGATTTGTGGCCTTCTGTGCCACTGACGATAAGAAATTTCATTGTTCTGGCTTCCATACTCAGCTTGACCTATTCATCCTAAATAAGCTAATCCTGGGCAGAGTTTTGCTTCAGGCATAAAATGATCAGCACGGGGATGGAAGAGAAATCTACCACCACACATGCAAAAATTGATATAAGAGCCATAGTAGAGTGTTATATTGATGTAAATAAAGTTTCAGATTCATATAAATAAAGCCATGCGGTTTAAGAACTACTGTCATCATTGACAATTTATTCGAGCATCAGAAATTGATGTTACATAGAATACGACATAGTTGCTTTTATACAATGTGCAACTGTCGCCAAGGTTCTTATTCAGTTATAAAATTATCCAGGAAAATGCAGTGTGAAAAGCAAGAAAAATTAAGGGGGCCAGCAGAGTGGCACAGTGGTTAAGTTGGTATGTTCTGCTTTGGCAGCCCGAGGTTCACCGTTTCAGATCCCGGGTGTGGACATGCCACCGTTTGGCACACCATGCTGTGGTAGGCGTCCCACATGTAAAGGAGAGGAAGATGGGCATGGATGTTAGCTCAGGGCCAGTCTTCCTCAGCAAAAAGAGGAAGATTGGCAGCAGACGTTAGCTCGGGGCTAATCTTCCTCAGAAAAAAAAAAAGAAAGAAAAATTAAAGGATGACAAGAAATTATAAATATGATGTTAAGGACTCCTGCTTTCTTTAGGGCTTACTCTTGTAATTAATACCAAATGTGAATTCAGAGTATAAAAATATCTTCTTTGATAAAAGAAAAGTCTTGGCCAAGAGTCAATTAAACTTTTCTCCAACTCAGCCCATCTCCTAAATGCATTATTTTATCTACCATATGGAATGCAGCTTCCCCCAACTAATGACCTGCCTCATTAATATCAGCAACCCAAATCTATAGTTCTTAGACTGCCCTGAACTGGAATGATGCCTGTTTCAAAAACCAGCAGGGCTTTAGATAAGAGCTACATCGAAGGGTTTCAAGTCAAGCCAACGTAGCTGGATCTAAGTGTAGAATGGCCGCTATCAAACATGCTTTGCATGAATATAGATCCATTGGTATAGAGAAAGCGAAAGAATAACTGGCATGCAAAAGTATTGGGTTGTCTCATTAGCGTATCTTTTTACTTTAATGTAAGCAAGGTTTCTTGAGAGCTGTCTTTTCTTTGTTGAATTGAAAAAATACATCATTTAAACTTGAAAACATTTGCAGTACAAGAAACATATTGCTCAGGCAAATCCTTAAGCTTGAGTTGAGTAATTGGAACAGAAATGTAAAGGTTATGTTATCACTAATATATTCAGTAGATGTTTCTTTCTCATTCAAGTGTTATAATGGTAACAAGGGGCTTAATTTTTTAAATGGTATTTGAAAGCCTATAACTGATTAATTTATAGAACATAGATTATAATGATCAGAAATTGTCACTTTCATTGAAGATATTCCTTTAACAAGTCACAAAGTCAAAATCTATCTCCATTAAGTAAAAATTAGAAATCATACCAGAATATTGTGTGGTGCCCCCTCAGATGCTAAACCCGTCCTTTCTATCCTTGTGTGTAGAATATAAAGAAAATTCTGACTAAATCTCTGTTCATTTTATCAAAAATATCCTGGAGGTCATTGTGATAGGAAATTTAAAAAGTAATACCTGTTCCTTTGGACAAAGATCATCTGAGTTAATTATTCCAAATATGACTTTACATAATTAATAACTAGTTTCAAACCATTGTTATGATTTTCATCTTTTATTGCATTTCCCCCAAATTCTAATCCGTAGGAGAATTGTGGGGATCTGTGGGACAATGAGCAACACACACAGATTTTGAGGAAGAACATTCCAGATTTTAAACTGATTAATCTTAAATATCTACTGCTCATATCATATCTAAAAGTTTTAATTCAGCTGTAAAGAAGTAGTATTTGTAAAACACATACACAAACCTACACACAGACACACGCATACATAAGTTATAAATCTAGTTACTATGGTAACCAGGAGCTTTAGAAATAAACTTGCCTGCATGCTTGCATTTATGAATCTACACCCCGCGAGGTGAAATGCAGCTTGTTTCCAATGACTGCCTGGCTTCAGATTTCTGTCTACGACTCCGCTTTCTCATCCTGTTGAGGAAATGGTCTTGTAGACCCTGAGTTTGTTCCAAGAGCATTTAAGACACAGAGATTCAGTTGAGCGATTCCTGAATAGGGATGTAATTCTTAATACAAAAAGCCTGTGGCACAGAATATGTTGAACTTCCTTCATAAGAAAAGTACACTCTATAAATAATATTAATGGTAAATCAGTGACACACATTCCTCCCCTAAACTAGGGAGCATAGATACAAAAGAAGAATTGTTATCATTATTACATCCCCCTGCTCTTTGCTTCAATTTCACATGAAATAAATTCCTATATTTTAATATAAATAGAAACTTATTTCAGTCTTACCTACTGCCAAGCTGAAAACCAGCAGAAATGCTGCAGAAGCATGAACAAAAAGTTAAAATCGATAACAACAAGAACAAAAGAGAAGCAAAATAAAAACCTAAATTATCCACAGTCTTATTATGCCAAAGGTCTAGCAGAGTGAATTATAAAGCCAAAAGAGTCTGAACTCTCAGGATAAGTTAGGATCCTTGTGGCAATCTTCTTAAACCAATGGACAATTTCTCAGAATAATATTCTTTTTACTTTTGATGTTATTATATTTTCTTTTGAGGAAGATTAGCCCTGCTACCAATCCTCCTCTTTTTGCTGAGGAAGACTGGCCCTGAGCTAACATCTGTGCCCATCTTCCTCTACTTTATATGTAGGATACCTACCACAGCATGGCTTGCCAAAAGTGGTGCCATGTCCGCACCTGGGATCCAAACCAGCAAACCCCAGGCCATCTAAGGGGAACCTGTGAACTTAACCACTGTGCCACTGGACCAGCCCCAGAATAATATTTTTTAAGTATATAAAATAAAATATTTAAGGGGCTGGCTTTGGTGGCGTAGTGGTTAAGTTTGTGTGCTCCACTACGGTGGCCCAGGTTTCATGGGTTTGGATCCTGGGTGCAGACACGGCACCGCTCATCAAGTCATGCTGTGGTGGCGTCCCACATACAAATTACAGGAGAATTGGCACAGATATTAGCTCAGAGCATATATTCCTCAAGCAAAAAGAGGAAGATTGTCAACAGATGTTAGCGCAGGGTCAATCTTCCTCACCAAAAAAAGAAAAAGTGCATAAAATAAAATATTTAAGACATTAATGAAAACTGATTATATTTAATTAGGATTACATCACTGGATCTCTTAGTGGTCTTTGGGCCCCATAAAAATGGGGATCACATATAAATATAATGATATGAATGACATAGAGGTCATAGAAATAAAGAAAAATTTAGGTGGATTGCCAATATATCTAAGAGGTAGAAATTATAGAGCTTTCTGATGGAAAATATCAGATGGAAGTGATTGAGAGTGAGGGAGTAATCAAAGAGAATAGCCAGTTTCAAGTTAAACCATAATATGAGTGGATGCTGAAAAGATTTCCAGAGATGATGGCAACTGGTTGGTGGATTTGGAGAGGCTGTGTGTCATAAAAGAGCGATGGTGGTGGTAGGGTAGACTCAAAAACTTCCATTTTGGCCTTGTGATTTTTGAAATACCTTGTAGGTTTTCAAAGGAAGATGTCCAAAGGCAGTTGGAAGTTTAAGTCTGAATATCAGACAAGAGTTTGGACTATTGAAATGCATTCATAAGCCAAGATGGGTTTTCAAACCTATAAGATCAGAGCATATGAAAAAGAAAGTAGAAAAAGAGGGTCCAGGACTGAGTTGTGACGTAATCCGTCATTTAGGTGTTGACCAGGAAAGAAAGGACAATCATAGGAAAAAGTAAGAGGAAAATTATAGAAGTGAATTATAAGCTGATTAGAGAAATTATTTCCAGAAGGACAAAGCTGTCAACTGCATTAAAATCTCTGAGATAATGGATAAAATGAGAATGGATAAATTATGTTGCTTTAGAAAACTTCAGCTAATTGGTAATCTTTATATAACATACACACACACACACGATTTATAATGGAGTGGGATGGGCAGAAACTGAAATGCATCCAAGAGTAAATTGAAGATGAAATACAATAAGCAGCTCCAAATGACTTAAAATTAGAGATAGTGAGGTATTTAATTACACCACTATCAAAATATTTATTATCGTTACTATTATTATTTGCCTTCATTTTTTAAGTGCTTACTTTCTTAATGTCACAGACCTGGATGTTCCATGCGTAGTGTCTCTAAACTTCACAGTGGCCGTTTAAAGAAGTTATTTCCATTTACATGTGAACAAATTGAGGTACATAGAGTATGTATAAAACTCAATTCTTTGAGACCCCATCACTATGAACGGAATGTTTGTGTCCCCCACAATTCATATACTGAAGCTCTAACCCCCAATTGGATGGTATTTGGTGATGGAGCCTATGGGAGACAATTCAATTTAGATGAGGTCATTAGGGTGGTGTCCTCGTGATGGGATTAGTGCCAATGGAAGAAGAGACCAGAGAGCTGGCTCTCTGTCTTCCTCATGTGAGGATATAGCAGGGAGGTGGCCACCTGCAAACGGAAATGGGAGCCCTCACCAGAACCCTAACACTCTGGCATCCTGATCTTGGACTTCCAGCCTCCAGAACGGTGACAAATAAATTTCTATTGTTTAAGCCATTTAGTCTACGGTATTTTTGTTATAGTAGCTCAAGCTGAATAAGACACTGATAGTCCATTTTTACGTAAAGACTGATATAACCCATCCTCTCCAATGCATGTGATAATAATGTGAGTATTTAATTTTTTTCTAAAATTTGGTTTAAGGAAAGCAGTTCTGTAAGACATAGCTGTATATAACACACACACACATACACACACACCTCCAACTGTAGTGTCAAATATGTTTAAGAAACTCTGTGGGATTTTTGTTTTTCCGGATAAACTTACAACAAGATTTCTTAGGTCTTCTGATATGCTAACAATCATTTTGGATTTCCAAAGGGACATTGACAAAGGTGACTGCCATGTACCACGGCACAGATTGTCTATAAATGTAGTCTCTATGATGGCATTCCTGGACATATTCAATTCATCACCTACAAGATAATACCTGAGTGTTCTGAGCCTACGAACTGCTATTCAATCTTATTTTAACACGGAAAACGTTTTTTTTTCTTATAAACTTCAAGGGACCAGAATTCAGCAGGGTTTTGGGAATTGCTGGTATTTTACTAAGTACTGATTCTATAATTTATGATGTAATATATACTAAGTTTTGAGAACCTGCTAAATGACCTCTGGTTCCTGGGCTCTGTGGTTTGCACATATCAATTCAAATCATGACAGTCATTTTGCAAATTTTTTATATGAAGAAGCTGAAAATCTAGACACGTTAAGTATCTTTTGCAAGGTTATGTGGTGATTAAGTTTCTAACTAAATTTTGAACTCAGGTCTGTGTGACTTCAAAGCCCATAATTTTTCTGTGGAATCATACAGAGATTTCTTTTGTCATCTATTTTATTTCGATTTACTTAAACCTCTAATTTACTGGCTCATTGCATTTATTCTTCTCATATCAGGTTAAAATAGAAGTTTTTAATAACTCAGAAGATAAATGGTCTCTCCATAGCTCAGTAGATAAATGTGTTCTTTCCAAAAGGGGACCCAAGTATTGACAATTTATCGCCCATTTGGTGCTCTGGTAGAACACTGAAAATTCTTTATAAAATAATATTGACACCCAGGATTTTCCTATTAAAAAAAAGGGGACTATCCTATAATCATGATTAAAGAAACTGAGAAAGAAAAGTGGCCCGAGCAGTCACCCAAACCGTCCTTTTACCTGTACAATGGAAAGCTGAGGAGACAGCCTAACTTCTCCCAGGACGCTGTACTCACAGACGCGCTCGTAAGCCATCCCTGCAGAGTGAAATGATTGACTTCTTTGTTCCCTGGGAGGCATTGTTTTCCATTTCTGCTCCTGTGATTTTATTCCTCTGAAAGCTTTTCCAAGCTTGTCTACTTCCTCCCCTGCAGCCAAAACTTGTTTGCAGGAGTAGGTGGTAAGGTTTCTTCAGTGCCTGTTACAACTTACTTTATTCTTTAAAAGAAATCCCTTTGCTTTTTCCCTTATTTAGAATTATAATCTTCCCAGAGTATTTTTTAAGAGCAATTTCTGGGCATTTATCTGAAGCTTATCTTTGGTTTCCTAAACTTTAGTGCTTGGCTGAATGTTTCTGTGTGGACAGTTTTCTCCCATTTTTTTGCGTGTTAGCCTAATTCCTTCAAAATATGAAAATACATGTGAGTGAAAGTCATTATTTGACTTGTTATTGTTGAGTCAGTTTCTGAAGTCTTGCTGTGGAATCCACTTTCTGTAGGAATTTGCTTACCATGGAGTATTTCTGTAGTATAGTAACCCATCACAGAAACTGCTTTTGATTTTTTTAATAGAAAAACCTACAAGACTTATATGTATTCATTGGTTATGAGTGTTAGATTATTTTGTTGTGCGATTTAGTAAATCCAGGGGCTTTTTCTTGTGGAATGTTTATTTTAAACTTATTCAATTAAGCTGACAGAAATCAAACCACACAACTAAAGTAGGTTGACAATAGAACAGTGCTTTCCAAATAACGCTTTCTTGGTAAAAATGAACATTCTATGCTTTGCAAAATGTTTAATATAATACTGTTGACCTCATTATGGTTAAGTAATTACTGAACCCTCTATTTAAAAATACAGGTAGAGGGGCCGTCCTGGAGGTGCAGCAGCTAAGTGTGCATGTTCTGCTTTGGTGGCCCGGGGTTCACTGGTTGGGATCCCAGGTGCGGACACGGCACCACTTGGCAAGCCATGCTGTGGTAGGCGTCCCACATATAAAGTAGAGGAAGATGAGCACGGATGTTAACTCAGGGCCAGTCTTCCTTCTCAAAAAGAAGAGGATTGGCAGCAGATGTTAGCTCAGGGCTGATCTTCCTAAAAAAATATATATATAAATAAAAATACAGGTAGTAAGAAAGACAAACAGATATTCCTACTGATTTCAGGCAGCTGAAAATCATATTTTAGAACTTTCCACTAAATCTTAATGACTTTGTATTATCAGATATTTTAATGAAGAGTTTGACTTCATTTTTTTTTTTTTCCCAAGGAAGATTAGCCCTGAGCTAACATCTGCTGCCAATCCTCCTCTTTTTGCTGAGGAAGGCTGGCCCTGAGCTCACATCCTTGTCCATCTTCCTCTACTTTATATGTGGGACGCCTGCCACAGCATGGCTTTTGCCAAGCGGTGCCGTGTCTGCACAGGGGATCCGAACAGGTGAAGCCCTGGCCGCAGAAGCAGGACTTGCACACTTAACCCCTGTGTCACCACCAGGCCCTGACTCCATTTTTGATGTTTGATTGCAGACAGCTTTCAAGCCCCACCCTTCCTTCTTCTAATCTTGCCCCACATCTGAGAAGAGTGTGGAGGCATTCCCTCCTTTGGCTCCAGCAGGAACTTCCAACCATATAAGCTCCAACCAGCCAGTAGGAATCCTCATTCCACACCCACTTACTAACCATAATAATCCTGCCAGCCACCAGCTACTCTCTCTCTCAAACCATTTTCAGACCTCTTTGGGGGCCTGCTCTGTTCTCCTCAGGAAGCTTCACTCTCTCGCTAATGAATCTTTTCATACATTCCTGGTGTTTGCGTGGCTCCATCGCTACCAACATCCAAACCAGTGGGCCCATGATCCTACAGGGTAACCACTGCGTAGGTGTTAATCTTTACAGCGTCAAAATTTCACTCGGTTTTCTACTTTTAAATATTTAAATTAAAATATGAGAAGATTTTAATATTCACAATATTTGTTGTACTTTACAGTGCGACTAAGCTCTTGGCATATGCTTAGAGCACAACACAGCCTAATCAGTTTCAAACATACGCCAGTATCTGCGCGTTTCTTAAAGTGGAGTTCTCGAATTGCCTGCATGCAGTTCAAGTCACTTAGGAGTGCTCTGACGAAAGTGTAAATTCTTGGGCCATACACCAGATTGCCTGGAACAGAATCTCTGAGGACGGTCATAGGAATTAGCATTACTAATGAGAACCTAAGGTACTTAACTTGTATTTTATTTGAACACCATGGACTTGTATGACCTTGGGAAAACCTGATTGTACATATTCATAGACTTGCTGCATTTATTCAATCAGATTTCAACTGTCCCACTCAGGTCTCGTTCTTTTCATGTAAATTACCTTGAATATCTTTGTGTGCTATGATTCTATCCAGAAGAAATTTCTCAAATTCTTTAGGAATTTTTGTGTTCAACTTTTATTTCTATTAACATATGCATTTCGTGAGAAACAATAGATTAGACAAGAGATTTAAAAAAAAAACAAAAGGGCTAAAGATTTCATTGCTTTTCACTTTCAAATAATTTGAAGAACAGGTAAATTTGCGGTGTTTGTTCTTGCTTGCTATTTAAAAAATTTTTTTTCAGGAAATAGTCAATGACAAAATTTTGCCTACATACATTACACCTAAACTGCCTTTGAGGTTAACTAGATGGTCACTTATAACCCTAAAGATTTATTAATTAATTTTTATGGAAAGATTGATGATAAAGTAATTAGGGATGTTTACTATTCCCCATATTTTGGCTAACTCAATCACAACACAAATTGACTATGGGAAGGAAAAGGAAGAAAGCAAGAAAGAATTAGAAGAGAGAAGAAAAAGAACATCCTTGGGTACACAACTAAGAAACTAAGTATATTAAAAGACACAACAATGAAAGTCAATCTGAAATCATATTGGAAAGGATTTCAGGTGTTCTTAATCACACGTGAACCCTAGAACTTAGAACGGTGAATATGTGATTTGCAGTACAGATGTGTTTGACACACTACACCCTGACTTTCACGTCTCTGTGGGATCTGAGCCTGAGGCACGTTTAAAAAGTTTATAAAAGCAGCCAATATTTAGAAGTAGAGTGCTTTCTTCCCAAATTTTATACGTCAGGAACTTGACACCAATTTTAAACAATTTACTCCTAAAACCTTAAGATCAAGACGCACGATTGGGATCCTTCTCCTTTCATTTTTTCCTCTTTCTTGCACTTTCCTGTTTTCCTTTGATCTTTCCAATGGTTCATTTTTATTTTTATATTTTCTCTATATTCAAATAAAAATCTTCAATCGTTCACATTTTAGAGCCGAACATAGTACCTTCCTTATCAAGGGTGGTCCAGGACTCTGGATTTGTTTTACTCCAAGCTGGGAGAATTTTCCACTACACTAAAAGTAACAAAACAAAGATAAGTGATGTGCAGTCTATCTCTTCATGGCACACTGAATAAATAAAACAAATGAAATTATAGAAGCTGACCATCCCAAAAAATTTGATGGCTAAATAATAAAATTACTATCAACTACATCCTTTTCACAGTGTATTTTGCTAAAGAGAGTTTCCTTAATTTTAATGGTCTAATTTATCAATCCTTCCTCTTATGGTTAATTCATTTTGCATTATGTATGTGACTTGTTTACTGGCCCCAAGGTAATGAAAATATTCTTTAATTTTTTCACTTGGACTATTTACTAAAGAGACTATATTTTCATCACTACATTGCAAAGAACTACCTAAGCAGGTTAGATGACCATAAACATAGGGGTTTCAAACCTACTCTGTTTTCTATTCTGTTTCATTCATTCGTCTGTCCTTGTATGAATGCTGTCTTAACCACTGTAGCTTTATAATAATTTTAATATCTGGAAGGATTAGTCCTCCAAACTTTTTTTCTTTTTCAAAATTGCCTTGACTAACTAGTGTTTGGCCTTTGAATGTCCATAAAAATTGAATAGGCATTTTCAATTTGACAAAAAATAGCTGCTGAGATTTTTCTTTGGATCCCATTAAGCTCATAGATCAGTTTGGATATAACAATTTTGAGTTGAGATATGAATATTTTTATTATCATTAAATTCAAGACATTTTAAAATTTCCTTTGACTCAAAGATTATTTGCTGTTGTATCGCTTCACTTCTAGAGTTGTGATCTCTTTTTATCTTTCCTTATTGATTTCTAACCTAATTCCACTATACTCGTGAACATATTTTAAAGGATCTAATTCCCTTGAAACCGAGACTTGCTTTATGGCCTCGCCTAAGTCTAATGTTTTGTGTGTATTTTGAAATAACTTGTCCTTTGTCTTTGTTCGGTGTGTAGATATTTGTAATTGTTAGATCTTCATTTCAGGAATTAACTTTTGATTGTTATAATGTTCCCTTTTTACCATGTTTAATGTATCTCATTCCAAAATATACCTGTCGGATATTAAAACTTGAAACTCTGCTTTCTTTTTGTTTGAATTTTTTCTTATAAACTTTACCTATACCTTTATTTCTAAACTGATAATTTGTTTTGAGCGTGTCTCATGTTAGTCTACGGTTAAATCTGTGATCCTTTTAGATTTATTGATTTGCCAGATATGTTTATACTTTTAGTTCTTTTACACCAATTTGAGATTAGTTTCCCTTTGTGTACCTCTTTTTAATTTGTCACATCATGGTCTCTTTGTTTTGCTTTATGCTTTCGCTTCTTCCAATGTTGAAAATGCTTTAACTTATGTTTCACTGATTATATGCTAGAAAATTTTTTCACTTAAAAAAGTTTACATTGACTATCTACTATGAAAATAACAAAATTAGTGTATTCAATTTCCTCTCCTTTGGCCTGCATAACAGATGCTGCTATTGCTCTGTCCATCTCCCTTTGACAAATCACAGTGTTAGCCCAGTGGACAGTGAAGAATTCTTATACAGTGAGATTCAAACACCAAACACCTCTGTCTCTCTACATGAGGACTTCTGGTTTACTTGAGTTTTCTCTGTCCAAGTTTCCAGCTAACATCTCCAAGAGAAACATTTAACCAATCTCTACAAGAATTGGTGGAAAAAATATCCCAACTTCTTTGCTCCTCAGTGGGACGATTCTGAGATTTGTTTTACATGGTTTCTCAGGATCCTCAGTTGAATAAATTCCAAATTGCCCACAGCAACGCCCCTTTAATTCGTAGGCATTTTATTGCCTTTCTTTACTCCTCTGATTAATTTCCTACTCCCTTACCTACTCCTGCCCAAATTTTGTTACCTTTGGGGAGGGAGGAGTTAGAGCAACTGATCTTTGAGGGGCAGATGGTCCCAGGGAAAGAAAGAAGACAGCTGCCACAAGTCTTATCTCCTTATAAATATGATGATAACTGGATTTCTTGTCCTTACAAAGCACACTAATACTGTTGGCTGGGAGAAGAGTTCTCATGCATGAAATGCTTTAAGCAGAATATCCCTGGTTTGGGTTTACGTATGGTGAACAAATCTAGAATCTATGGATTTTGTGAGCTACGACTCCCTGGAAAATATCCCATAAGCTATATAATAACGTAGGATGTTAAATGGACATATTTCATAAACTGAACACTTCCTGCTGTGTGATGTAACCCACAGACCTCACAGGAGTCCTCCTTTGTTGCTCTAGGTTTCACAGCATATGTACAAAATACAAAAGAAGGGCCTGGGGAGCTGTTGTCAGTTGCATAGACCTCTCCGTAATTTATTTCTGCTTCTTGATTGCTTTCATTCTTAAACTTTTTTCATAGAATTTGATATTGGATAAGATCTCTTATTCTTGTGAGTCTGGCTTTACATCGGAACCTTTGTGCTGATTCACCTCATAAATAAATTCTTTACTCAAGTATTTTTTAGAGTCTGAATTTGGAGGAATCTAAGCTAAGACACCTTCTTTCCCCTTTACCTTCTGCTGTAGGCTGGGTTCTGAAAGCAGATTCTGAGACAAAGTTAGCATGTAGGACATTTATTCAGGGGTGCACTTAGTATACACATTGGTGAACAGGAAGGATAGGAAGCAGCTTTGGGAAGGGGAGAAGTTGAGCTGGAATGTAAGCCCAACAACAGCCTGGACTGATGACCCTAGGAGCTCTGGAGCTACTGTGGTCCTTCAAGGTTATTCCCAGTTGAGCTAAGATGATGAGTCATTTATACTTTACTAGCTCTCAGTCATCATGTGGCAGAGTGTGACTGGGCTAGATGTCTCTCTGAGGTTGAGGCATCCTTTGAAGAAGCAAATAACTAACGGTTATCCATCAATAACACTCTCAGCCTTTCAATAAGAGCGAGTCCTTTGAAAGGGGATCTAGGTGACATATCACAATTGTCATAAACCTCCTGGTGTTAATGACTATATTATTTTTTCTAATATTCTTTTTTACCCTTTTTCTGCTATACTTTTTTTTTTTTTTGAGGAAGATTAGCTCTGAGCTAACATGCACTGCTAATCCTCCTCTTTTTTTCCTGAGGAAGACTGGCCCGGAGCTAACATCCATGCCGGTCTTCTTCTACTTTATATGTGGGACTGCTGCCACAGCATGGCTTGATAAGCGATGAGTAGGTCCACACCCAGGATTCAAACTGGCAAACCCCAGGCCACCAAAGCACAGAGCACAAACTTAAGCATCGCGCCACCAGGCCAGTCCCACTACTATACTTTTTAAACCTTTGTATAGTCTCTTTTTGTTTTTAACTTGTTTATTAATTTAAATGAGAAAATCACTGTGATTTCACAGCTTAGTAACTTTTCCCCCTTCCCTCCTAAATGTTGTTAGTTATATTATGTATGTATTTTCAGAGTTGATTGTATTTACATTACATTCTGCTTTAGTCTTAGTCTTGTTATTAAATAAATTGAATTGCATATCACAAATCATTTTCCTTTAATTTCTCAATTAGCTTTATGTTCAACTGTAGATTTTAAGCTGCTAATTTCTTTAGGAAGGGCTTATAGAATGTATATTGTTGGGTTTATTTTTGTATGTTCATATGTATTTTCTGCTTTCTTTATTTTTAAAATATATTCTACTAGTCAACTTTTGCTCTGGAAAAGTAACTCCAAGATTTCAGCTGCACATTTCTTGGGCTCCACCAGCTTGGATTGACTCAGTGGGGCTCCATGATCTTTTCACTGTGGGGCATACGTTGAAGGAAATGCTGCTACCTGGGTTGTACAATTCTCATGGCAGAAGACAGGACTATAAAAAGGACTGGTGAATACATGGAATTCCCCTTCAAATCTCTGTTTGGACTGCCATCTTGACATTTTTGTTCACATTCTATTGGCTAAAGCAGATCATATGGTGAAGCCCATGTGGCAAGAAGTCATATGGCAAGGGCATGAATGGAAATGTATTGGAGAGGAGGGAGTGAAGGGCTTTGATAATAATACACTCGGACAAGTACAGTCCTTGGTAACAGCGATTGATTATCTCCCTTCTACGTGCAACATACACTTACTCCTGCTCAAGAAAGGTGCCATAGCTGTTTCACAGATACCTGGCCTCAGGCTTGAAACCCAGGGTCTTATGATGGGCTGTTCTTCATCGGGACCACATGAGGATCCCCATTATTTGCAGGCCTATAAATGAAATAGAGACAAATAGCATACAGTGGTGAAAATAGAGCATGGTCATTGTAGCAAATACTCTTATTTGGAAAGGAAAATAGTGGAAGCCACATAGCAGTTACTGGTTAATAGCAATTCTGAAACACTTACTCCCAAATATTCCAAGATTCTTCTTTTTAGAAAGAGGAAATGTTCTTTTATCTGTCTTTTAGCTCTACTCCTGATAGAAACTCTCAAGTCCGTTTTATCCAAGGCTTTAGATGTACACTCTGGGACATCTTTTCCCTTTCATTATCTTTGGTTATATCTGAAAGGGTCCTGATTTCTCTTGATAAAAATTTGCATAACCAAGTGTATTATTTGATTCTTGAACCAGGAGAGTCTCTTTTAATGGAAGTTTCAGGGTTTTTTGAAACTACAACATTATCATGTCCTTATTTGATTCCACTCAGATCTAAGTGTAAGCGACGCTACCCGCAAAACACGTATCTTTCCCTCTGGACTTTATAAGCACCTGAGTCTATCAGGCTTCTATGTGGCCATGCTTTCGTCTCCTTTCTCTGAATCATTCATTTACCTCAAAGAATTTACTGAGTCACATTAATCCAAGCAGGAAGAAAATATGCTTTGCTTCTATACCTTTTGATATTAAAATTTGAGACCATCCAAAATTTGTTTTCCTTTCTGTGAAAGTTTTCCTTATCTCTGAAATATAGTAGACACATCTTTTTTTGTTGTTGTTATCATATCCATTTATTGTTCACAGTTGTTTCTTTTTTTTAATTGAGTTATTGATAGGTTACAATCTTGTGAAATTTCAGTTGTACGTTAATGTTTGTCAGTCATGTTGTAGGTGCACCACTTCACCCTTTGTGCCCACCCCCCACCCCACCTTTCCCCTGGTATCCGCTAAACTGTTCTTAGTCCATAATTTTAAATTCCTCATATGAGTGGAGTCATACACAGATTATCCTTCTCTCACTGGCTTATTTCACTTAACATAATTCTCTCAAGGTCCATCCATGTTATTGCAAATGGAATGATTTTGTTCTGTTTTGCAGCTGAGTAGTATTCCGTTGTATATATGTACCACATCTTCTTTATCCATTTGTCTGTTGCTGGACACTTAGGTTGCTTCCACGTCTTGGCTATTGTAAACAGTGCTGGAATAAACATTGGGGTGCACAGGACTTTTGGGATTGCTGACTTCAAGCTCTTTGGATAAATACACAGTGGTGGGATGGCTGGATCGTATGCTAGTTCTATTTTTAATTTTTTGAGGAATCTCCATACTGTTTTCCATAGTGGCTGCACCAGTTTGCATTCCCACCAGCAGTGTATGAGGGTTCCTTTTTCTCCGCAACCTCTCCAACATTTGTTGCTATTAGTTTTAGATATTTTTGTCATTCTAACGGGAGTAAGGTGATATCTTAGTGTAGTTTTGATTTGCATTTCCCTGATGATCAGTGATGATGAGCATCTTTTCATGTGCCTATTGGCCATCAGTATATCTTCTTTGGAGAAATGTCTGTTCATGTCTCCAGCCCATTTTTTGATTGGGTTGTTTGATGTTTTGTGGTTGAGTTGCGAGAGTTCTTTATATATTATGGATATTAAGCCTTTGTCAGATATATCACTTGCAAATATTTTTTCCCAGTTAGTGGGTTGTTTTTTTGTTTCAATCCTGTTTTCATTTGCCTTGAAGAAGCTCTTTAATCTGATGAAGCCCCATTTGTTTATTCTTTCTATTGTTTCACTTCTCTGAGAAGGCATGGTGTCCAAAAAGATCCTTTTAATACTGATGTCAAAGAGTGTACTGCCTACGTTTTCTTCCAGAAGCCTTATGGTTTCAGGTCTCAGCTTTAGGTCTTTGATCCATTTTGAGTTTATTTTGGTGAATGGTGAAAAAGAATGGTCCATCTTCATTCTTTTACATGTGGCTTTCCAGATTTCCCAGTACCATTTGTTGAAAAGACTTTCTTTGCTCCATTGTATGCCCTCAGCTCCTTTCTCAAAGATAAGCTGTCCATAGATGTGTGGTTTTATTTCTGGGCTTTCAATTCTGTTCCATTGATCTGTGCACCTGTTTTTGTACCAGTACCATGCTGTTTTGATTACAGTAGCTTTGTAGTATGTTTTGAAGTCAGGGATTGTGATGCCTCCCGTTTTGTTCTTTTTTCTCAGGATTGCTTTAGAAATTCGGGGTCTTTTGTTGCCCCATATGAATTTTAGGATTCTTTGTTCTAACTCTGTAAAGAATGTCATTGGGATTCTGATTGGGATGGGGTTCATTCTGTAGATTGCTTTAGGTAGAACGGACATTTTAACTATGTTTATTCTTCCAATCCATGTACATGGAATGTCTTTCCATCTCCTTATGTCGTCATCCAATTCTCTCAGAAAGGCCTTGTAGTTTTCATTATATAGGTCCTTCACTTCCTTAGTTAAATTTACCCCAAGGTATTTTATTCTTTTTGTTGCAATTGTGAACGGTATTGTATTCTTGAGTTCTTTTTCTGTTGGTTCATTACTGGAGTATAGAAATGCTACTGATTTATGCAAATTGATTTTATACCCTGCAACTTTGCTGTACTTGTTGATTACTTCTAAGAGTTTTCCAATGGATTCTTTGGGGTTTTCTATATATAAGATCATGTCGTCTGCAAACTGTGACTTTCCAATTTGGATACCTTTTATTTCTTTTTCTTGCCTAATTGCTCTGGCCAAAACCTCCAGTACTATGTAGAATAAGAGTGGCCAGAGTGGGCAACCTTTTCTTGTTTCTGTTCTCAGAGAAACGGCTTTCAGTTTTTTCACAATTAAGTATGATGTTGACTGTAGGTTTGTCATATATGGCATCTATTATGTTGAGATACTTTTCTTCTATATCCATTTTATTGAGAGTTTTTATAAAAAAATGGATGTTGGATTCTGCCAAATGCTTTCTCTGCATCTACTGAGATGATGATATGATTTTTATCCCTCATTTTCTTAATGTGGTATATCACATTGATTGATTTGCAGATGTTGAACCACCCCTGCGTCCCTGGAACAAATCCTGCTTGATCACAGCATGTGATCCTTTTAATGTATTGCTCTATTCAACTTGCTAACATTTTGTTGAGGATTTTCGCATCTATGTTTATCAGCAATATTGTCTTATAATTCTCTTTTTTTGTGTTGTTCTTTTCTGGTTTTGGTATCAGGGTGATGTCGGCCTCATAGAGTGAGTTAGGAAGCATCCTATCTTCTTCAATTTTTTGCAAGAGTTTAAGAAAGATAAGTATTAAATCTTCTTTGAATGTTTGGTAGAATTCTCCAGTGAATCCATCAGGTCCTGAACTTTCATTTTTTGGGAGGTTTTTGATTACTGTTAGAATCATACAACCCCCCCAAAACTGAATAAAGAAGAGATAGAGACTCTCAACAGACCAGCCACAAGTAAAAAATATTTTTAAATGTAATATTTAGTAACTGAAGAAATGAGCAAAAACTTTCTGAATATCTAACTTCCTTTCTTCCAAAACAACTATAGATTACATGTGATTGCAGAACCATTCAAATATGCTAACAATTATCTGTCAAATAAAGAAGAAATATATAAAATAATACAGTTAACAAGTTTTGGATATATCCATAATTTTAGTATTTATATTTGAAAATTTCTCAAAGAATTACTGACCAAGTGACAATAGCAATTTCATATTCTTCAACCAAATCTAAAAATATTTTTCCTCTTTTTTATATGTCATATTGAAAACTATCACAAGGTATTGGATGTTCTAGGATGCACACAATCCAACAATACACACAGAAAGAATGCTTTCTATTTTTTGGAGAATAGACCATCAACGTTGACCAGATGGCAATCGTACTGTTTTGACAGCCATCATCTACATAAAATGTCAACCTTAGAGTGAAAAATAGACAAAAGAAGCATGATGATCTGTCAACTTGTATGACTTCAAAAGAGCAAGCACACATCTCATCTGAATGAAAAATGTAAATCTGAAAATGCTGTAATTAGTTTTGTTAGCCTTTCTTGAAATAGTATAATTGAAGACAACCAAAGTCTAATATAATTAGTCCAATTTACTAGAATAACAGGAGAAATTTAACAAAATCCTAGAGTGTATTAAATTGATCTAGATGAAAACATTTCAAAATTCTATATTAGCAACTCATACCAAGATTATGTTCATTGGTAACATCTATGCTATTGGGAGAAACACATATAGGTTATTGTCACATATCCAAAAACTATTATGTGTTAAACAATTTCCATTATGTTCCATTTCTCTAAAAGTTAGAAATTCAAATATGTCATTTGGATAAGCTAACACTTAATATCTGCTTTCTAACCCAAAATACAGGAAACAAGCATCCAAAAAAGTACCCTGAAAATTGCATCTGAGGATAGGGAAATCTTTTTTAGCCATGAGCTTTCTGTATTCTAATAGGTTCAGTTTTATCCTACAGTAGGTGGAGAGACATTCAAAGTATTTAAGAAGAGAATGAGGGAATTATTCAGTAGTTCCAAGGGAAAATATTAGAGCTTAAGGTGACAATAGTAATAGAAAGAAGTAGAAAATTTTGCATGTGTTCATATGTTTGTGTAAGCAAAGGAAAACTATAGAATGACACACAATAAATTATGAACACTAAGTTGCAATAAAGAGGGAAGACGAAGCCTATCAATTCTCCCTTAAACATTTCATTAATGATGGATTGTTGCATAAGTATGTTCTTTTATTTTAATTACTGGAATAACACTAATTCTTGAAAGAAAACAAGTATCTGACCTGAGAGACATTTAGCCAGTAGAATCAACAGGACTTTGATGCCAATTATGTGTGCCTGCTGAGCAAGTGCATAGAATAAAATATTTTTACTAAGCTAAGATTTCTCATGTGGATAAATATGTTGCTTTTGAATTCTTTAACTGAGATCAGGAATACAAAGTTTAGGGTTATTTTGTTGTTGTTTTTTAAGGGGAAGGATGAGTGACGCAATACGCTTCTTTGAGGCTTGTAAGGATGAGATCTGTTCAAAAGGTGGTCAGGAATATGAGCTTGTGATTTTCAAGAGGTGTGGAGATTGAAGATGTAGAAAGGGGAGTTACTAGCAGGGGTTGAAGACAAAGGAATGGGAAAGTCTAGGAGACAGTCCAGAGATAGAGTAGGGAGGAGGAGGGGGGGGTCAGGAGCCTAGCCCTGGGACTCCCCAATATTTACATGATGGGTTGAAACCCAAGAGATTTAAGCACATGGAAACTGTGAGCTATGTTATAGTCTAAGTGAGAGAAAATGGGGGAGATGAAGAGATAAGAAAACAAAGAATAAAAAAATAAAGTATGAGTCTGGAAACCACAAAATATATAAATCTTTGATATTAACTGTATTTCATTAAGTTGAAGACCTGTTCCTTGTATGAATCACAATTACTTTATATATTACCGGGAAAGGAAAAATGCTGCCATTAAAATTTGATAATGATGCTTTCTTATAACATCAATGGTAAGTCCCATTTTGAGATCAGAGGTGTGATAATGTATAAATGATGACAAATGGTGATTGTGGTTATGTACTCTATTACGTGTAGGACACTGCTCCATCCATTATCTTCTCTTACCTCTGAAGGTCCAATTTCTCTGACCTGCCTGGGTCATTCTCCTCTGTCTATACTTTACTTTACCCTCCTTTTCAATGTGGAAACAAAAACCCAGCAAAGAAACTATAAACTTCAGCTCAGCTGAACTTGGTAACCCAGTTTGCTCTGTTTCAAATGGCCTAGCTTTCTACTCAAATCTCTTAAATTCTTTTCTTTCCTACCTGTCTCAAATGAAATAGCACCTCTTAAACAAAATTCCCCAGAAATCACCTCTTCATATGAAAACTCATGGGACTTTGGACAGTTTGTCTTTCCACATCATATATTCTTTTTTCCTGCATTTAAAAATTTTTTTCTTGTGAAAAGTTATTTTGGGTCTCATCACCACCATGAGGTGGGTAGGGAATTTTTCTTACAAGGAAATGATAGGAGGCATTGGAAGAGCATGTGTCTTGTGATCAGGCAGAACATGTAACAGCTGTGTGAGTGTGGATAAGTTGTTTATCCACTTAACCTGCCATAAAACTCAGTTACTTGTTTGTGAAACTGGAATCCTAGCATCTATATTATGGTGTTTCATGCTGTCGTTGTGAGAAATAATAATGCTAAAGCATCTGGCACCATGTTTGGTACCAGGTGATAAACGTTGTTATTTAATTAATTCTCTTGTTTATCTTTGTGTCTCTCCTATCTTTCTTTTTGTGGAATAATATATATATATATATATACATATATATATAATAACTTTTTATATGCAAGGCACTGAGGATATTTACATGATGTTTACAACTCAACCTCCAACTCTGAATGAGCTTACATTTGCCAGTTTGTGGATTGTTTTTTACTTTAACTGCTTACAAACATCAATGAGGCCTTCCTAGCAATCTTATTTCTAACTGCAATCACCATCCCTCACCCTGGGCCAGTACTCTCAATTCCCTCTGGCCCTATTACTGTACATATTGTTCAATGTCTCACCTACTAGGATGTAAGTTCCCTCAGGGCACAGATTATTTGTTTTGTTGACTGATGTATCCCAAATGCTTAAAATTTGCCTGGCACAGAGTAGTTGCTCAATAAATATTTGCTGAATAATAGAAAAACAACTTTGTACACAATGTTGTTAAAGGTCTGTATATAACGGGGCCACACATTAACTGCTAACTTGACTTCTTCTAATGTTTCCATCTTGTTGTAAAAAACTTGGCTTATGTCAGTATTCCCTGTGGCTCAAGATGACATTTTCAACTCTTCTCCCACGACCTTTCTTTCTCTTCATGTGCCAAGCCTGAAACAGGACTTGATTTCCTCAGCTACTTGTTGGCTTTCTATGTGCCACCAAAGAATCTTGTTCACCTTCTCATTCATGTTTTTTGAAAGAAGATATCCTGGGGTCAAATCATTTCATGTTTTATATATATATATAAATGGACTTTATGTTCTTTTTCCACATAAGTAACAATTTACAATCATAACATAAAGAAGAAATCAAAACCTGATGGGGGCCGGCCCAGTGGCGTAGTGGTTAAGTTCGCGTCCTCTGCTTCAGTGGCCTGGTGTTCCTGGGTTCGGGGTCCCAGGCACACATCTACACACCACTCATCAAGCCATGCTGTGGTGGCGTCCCTCATAAAAAATAGAGGAGGATTGGCACAGATGTTAGCCAGGGCCAACCTTCCTTACCAAAAAGTAAAAAGCCTGATTTATTTACTTCAAGTTGCTTCTCTGATGTACAGAATCTCCTTGTAAAATAAATAATTGTATTGTAAAAAATATGTGTATATATGACTCAATAGATTGTTTGAAATTCCATTTCTTTCTGTACGTTCCAAACAAATGTGAGTTCACATGCAGCATTATTTTTAGAGCAATGTGCACAGTCTCTGTAAAATCGATTAAGAAGTCTATACTTCAGGAGTCTAGATTTTAAAACATTAATCCAAGTTATAAAGAAATGTCATTTTGACACATTGCCTTGTTAGCTACAGAAATATGTCAGCATTGACTAAATAATAAGCCTGTGTATAGCAGAATAATTTCACAGAATCCATTTTTTTATAGAGCATCCCACAGTGGGTTGTAACTGCAGAGGTTGGAGGCTGACAGGCTTTGGGGGGATGGCAAGCAGGAGGGAGTGACAGCCTGTGAAAAAACAAAGCCATTTGCCCAATAGAGCTCTCATCTCTGGACTAGCACACCTCCTTCTATGGCAGTTCGTAAAAAACTCACAAAAAATCACAGGATTACAGGTAAACAGTACAAAGGAGATATTTTTATTGAATCAATTTCTCTTCTTTCATCTTCAAGTGGGAAAAGGAATTAGTCTTCCAAAATACAATTTAAATTGATTCATGGGATAAATGTCAACCTTACTGTTTTATTCAGTTGTTATTATCCGCCAATGGTTAATATTTCTAGTGAAATAGTAAGGGAAAGACTAAGTATTTGTGTGTTTTTAATAACGCCATAATAACATCATGAATCATTTCATTGCAATGCTCAAAATTTTCATTTTAATGGGAGCAATCACCATCACAACAGTAATCAAGAGGGCTTGGTAAAGCCCCTTTGACATTGTCTTTGAAGAAATTTCAGGGAGACCTACAGACCTCCTCTCTTCCTGGCGTGTCACTTCCCTCTGCCACAACACCATCTGTCTCATGACTTACACTGCCCCAGAGATTAATTCCTAGAAGGAGGCAATGATTACAGTGATTACTTCTACTACCCTAAGGGAACAACAGTGTTCATTCCACCATTTGTTGTAACTATTTATTCAGCTCTACCCTAAGTCTAAAACTTTCAGGTGACCCATCATAGGATGGACATTTATCCAAATGGCTCTATATACTCCCTAATCTAACCTAACCACCCATCCTTTCTAAATCTCTCAAACACTTTCATTATATCTCCCAGAACTGAAATCCAAATCTTCCACATCTTCAAAAGCTTCTCAGAACATTCCTTTCACCTTCTTGGTCCAACTGAAACATGGAATAAAAAAAACAGCCATCTCTCCTCTGTAACCATTTTCAGTGGTGGCTGTTTTCTTCCTCCTACTTTGGGTACCACAAGCCCTGGAGGTGGTTTGCTTCTCCTCCCCACTTCCAGACCTCCCCCCACTGCCCCACCCCCAACACCTTCTCAAACCAACAAAAAGAAACCTGCTTCATTGATGGCCATCAGACCATAGCGCTTCCTTGTTACACCACCATTTACGTTTCCCAATCAGTCTTAAATATCGAAGATTTGAAGATCATAACACCAGATTCACTATATCATCTCTTAATGAATGCACCCACTCTTGCTCTTGGTTACTGAAGCAACGGTGTTAAGAAAACTTCCAATTTATTGATTTCTGAATCTCCTCATCTTCAAATAACTTTTTCTCCATCTCACCTCAGCTTCCTACTTCCATGTTTATAGTCTAGAATCTCTTACTACCTATAACTTTATACAGTAAAAAAAAAAATCTCAATTTTGAGTACTCTGCTTAGTAACACCAGCTCCTCTTTTTACTGCTCATTTTCAGCAGTAACTCTAACTCGTTATTATCCATTTTCATTACGGTCTTTAATCCCTTGGTCCTGACACTTTTCGCTATGTGTTATCCCACTCTTGTCCTGATAACCTCCATATCTAGATCAGATTCCATGGGACCAAGGAGGCCTTAATGTTCCCCTCAGCTTGACTAAGCTTTAGAGAGGCTTCTTTATGAAGGTAGATCCCTAACCTCCCTTTTTTTCAGAGCATCTACTTTAGAACATTCGCAATTTTAAATTCTTTCTCTTCCCTTTTTAGATGTAAAATTGAGTCTCTTGTCAGTTTTACAACTTTGTAATGTATTTTCAAGGACCTGGGAGCCATCCCTTTGAAATATAGTCATCAAGAAGGATAGGGCCCCTCCCTCAGAGTCTCTGTGGGAGGGTGGGAGCCTAACATCTTCCATCAGCCTTCCATCTTCCATTAATTAGCAAGCTCAGAGGGTCTAATCACATTGACCAACCCACCAAAGAGTTTTCTCATTGCTTCCACTACTCATTTCCTATTCTTTCTTGAATACACTCCTATCAAGCTTTCTACCTTTATGAGAAACAACTCCTGTCAATGGTACCCATGACTTCTTTGTTGCCAAAACTTTCATTCAAATAACTTCTTTCCATCCCACTTGACTTCTCAACTAACTATTCTCTTTCTCTCTCTCTTCTTTTCCAATATTTTCTTGACTATGTTCTGTAACAACACATTTCTGGCTAACCTTCTATATTTTGACTACCTTTTCCAAGTCTTCTTTGCCAGCTTCTTATCCTTTCTCTAATCCTTAAATATACTAGTTCCCCAAGATTAAGCAATAATTGGCTCAGGCTCTATCTTCTTACCTATCTATTCTCATTCATTAGGGAATATCCTCTACTACACATTATTTAAATACATTAGGGGGCTATTTTGTCTCTATATTTCTGCACTCAACCTCTTCCAGAGCTCCAGCCCGCTATATCCAACTGTCCATTTAACACCTCTACTTTCATAAAAAAATAAACTATTTTTATATTGAAGAAAAATTATTTTGACTCTACTGACTACACACAAAGGTTAATGGAGGTGTATCTAAATGAGGTAAAGCGAGACAAATGTTTCTAATCGCAAAATGAAGTAAAATGTTTCATAAAGCATTGCTCAGTATAGTAGAGACCTATTTTTAGGGTATAAAAATTGTTAGGATCATCCTCTCTAAAAAAAGCTAATGCTAATTACGTATTACCAAAAAGCAGATGAGTTTTACTATTTTGACATAAATCCAAGGCATGCTACATACTTAAGAAACAACAGGAATATAGAAGCCCAAGTTTTCATGGTCTATAACTCCTCTGAAACTTTACGAGTTTGAACAAAAGTCATAGTTTTCATAGCATGTTCCATAGAGTTCCTTAGTTCTTTGAGGACGATATCTCAGGGATTAAGTAGAGGATGAAGAGAAGCCGGCTATTGAAGGCTCTAGCTCCCTCAACTTCCTCAGCCAAAGTCATTTTCTTTTGTCTGTTTTATAAATTGAGAGTTCCTGTAAAATTTGATTAGACAACCTCTAGGACTATACTATATAATATCGGGTTTTAGCTTTAAAAACAGATAATCTTCTATAAGACAAATTAATCCTAATGGCATATTGCTTAATACCATCGCACTGCAAATGTTGACTCTGCTTAAAATAACACAAATATGCTGTCAATTGTCAATGAAAATCAATATTTAAAGTATTGTGGAAGAAGTCCTAGGACCAGGAACTCATTCTTCATTTTTTTTTTCCATTCTACTGATTAACTACGTGAGCATAACTCATCCTGCCTTACGGGGCTCTGGTGAATATTAATTAATTTAATCCCATATAAGTTTCTGGTCTTATAAGTCTAGCGAGTGCTTAGTGAAGAGCTCAGGGCATATTTCTTAATTTTGAATTCAAAAGAAGTACATTTGATGGTAAGCTATCTCAGTTCTATTACTTATTTCACTCACTAATTTAACATTAATCTATCAAATGTTTTTTAAGCACCTTATCAATACATGTCAGTTTTGTATAGATTGAGTATACATTAACAGTAAAATAAATATGATTCTTGCCCTCATGATGATTATGTTCTAGAGAGCAGATAGATACTAATGATATATTTTAAAAAATAAGTGTGTGTGTGTGTGTATGTGTGTCAAATTTGGTAAGTACTAAGAAAGGATTACCAGATGACATGACATTGTATAGCTCACAGGTGAACTGGGATGTAGGGAAACATTCGATAATTGGAAAGTTGAACCACTAATAAAAGAAAATAGTTGTATAACATTTTAAATTAGTAAAAAGGCTAAAATCATGATTATTTTAAAATAAAAGCTGCCTTTGTATTTAAAGTACAAGCAATAAAGTGTTATTTCACAAAAACCTCTAGGGGAAGTTATTTTAATGACTATAACAGAATAAATTATAATTGGGCTTTCTGTAATTGCATGTACTGTGTGCTTTTGAAGTGCTCACATTGCCCGAGGTTATATTTCTTACATTCTTAATTATTCCTACAAAAGTTTTCTTCATTATTAATTTGGCCTCTCTATAAAGTAAGAATGAGCTAAGTCAATTTCAGCTTAGCTCCTTTCCAAAGGATCATTGAATTTAAAAAACCCTGAGACTTTACTATATCTAGAAGTTATAATTATTAATGCTTAGATTTAAATATTGAACAAGTAAATAAATACAATGGAATAAAAAATAAAGTAAGACTTTATGTTGGTGCTAGGATGTTTGACACAAATATTTCTACAGCCCAAATTCTAGTACTGTTAAAATTTTCCTACTATCATGCAAGATCATACTTTTAGATTTTTGTAGAAAGACAACAAATTTATATACTAAATATATTAAAAATTATTTGACAAAATATGTTGTCAGAAGGTAATATTCCTGTTTATGTTGTCTTAATCCAAAGACTAGCTTCAAATAGTGAAATTGTACGTTTTTTAATACAGTAACTATAACTGCTTTCCCACTAACACAATATTTCAAACAATTATTTGAAAAAAAGGAAATTAACCAAATTATTTTACTGACTAGAAATAAAGACTAGGAGAATGCTTCTTTCACACGCCCTCATCTTCCTTCCCTCATTTTAGATCTTCATTCTCTGAAGAGAATTCGGAATGAATGAAATGACTTTACTTATGATCAGTGTAGTTCAATGTTGACATAGGGTCAGCTCCATGGCAGTATTTATTTTTTATTTCTTTTTACTTTTTCTTTATTCCTTTTCAAATCTTCATTATCTTCTCCTCCATAGGTAGCTAGAGCCAAGGGCCAAAAAGAAAATATTTGTGCTTTGAAAAATTTCTATGTAAAGGCTGTAAGGATTATGTTATAGATATATCTGGGCTACATAATATTTAGAAAGAAAATTTACCCTGGGTAGTTTGATCATTTCTGATTAAGATACGTGCATCTTCTCAGCTTAATCTATTATCAGTGACTAAAAGTCCATTTTCTTCAGTTTCAGTATTTATTTATTTGTTACACTGCATTAAATATAAAAACTAAAGTAGCTAATGATTTTGCAACATTTTAATATCCTCTCATGGGAGCTAGTGACCCAATAAATTCAAGTTTGAGCTTGGAAAGTCTTGAACATATTTTCCTATTTTATTATCTAAAAATATTAAGTATTACTTTTAATTCTTAGGTGTATGGAGATATATATATATATATATTTTACCCCCGCAAGAATTTGAACTTGGAAATCAATTGGCTATGTCTGAATCCTGGATCTTCTATAGTTTCTTTATGTTCCCTTGAACAAACTGTTTAACCGTTTTGTGCATGTGTGAGGAAGATTGGCCCGGAGCTAACATCCTTTGCCAATCTTCCTCTTTTTGCCTGAGGAAGACTGTTGCTGAGCAAACATCTGTGCCAATCCTCTTCCACTTTAAGTGGGATGCTGCCATAGCATGGCTTGGCAACCGGTGCTAGGTCCACACTTGAGATCTGAACCTATGAACCTGGGGTCACTGAACAGAGTGTGCAAACTCAACCACTATGCCACCGAGCTGACCTCACTGTTTAACCTTTATGCCTCAGTTTTTTCATCTGTAAAATGGCGTGATAGTGCCAAGAGAGAGCCAGTTAAAATCTCATAGACTAGTGTTATGAGCATCATGAGATGTAATGGTCAGAATGGGGGGGGGGAACTTTATGGAATTGGCTCAAGTGTTAGTGGAGGCTGCCAAGTCTGAAATCTGCAGAGCAGGCCAGCAGGCTGGAGATGCAGAGACGAGTTGCAGTGAGACAGTTGGCCAGAAGAATTCCCTCTCCTCAGAGGAGGTCAATCTTTTTTGTAAGACCTTCAGCTGATTGGGTGAGGCCCACAAACATTTTGAAGGGCAATCTGCTTTATTCAAAGTCTACTTATTCAAGTGTTAATACCATCTAAAAAATGCCTTCACAGAAACATCTAGAAGAGTGTTTGACCAAATATTTGGGTACTTTGGCCTAGCCAAGTTGACATAAAATTAACCATCAAGCCGGGCTAAGACAGAATATTATGGTATAAATTATTTTCTCTCTTTCTTCCATCAGTCAAAATTATGTTGTCACGTTTGCCTTTATTGCTACTTAGTATTCTTTTATATCCGTGTACCATAAAAAATGAGTTTTGCCTGGTACTTGGCTATTTCAGATAATGCTGCTATGAACAGTCATTTACAAATATTTTGGAGGAAAAGTACATAGTCTTCTCTATGGTGTACATAGAGGAGTCCACTCTCTGGCTCAAAGGCCTATGTATCTTCCAATTTTTAGATTGTGCCAATGTGTTCTAAACGCGTGGTAATAATTTACAATCTCATGGGCAATAGATAAGAGTTCCAGTTGCTGTACATTCTCATCAACTCTTAGTACTGCCAGCTATTTTATTTTTTGCTAATCTAGTGAGTATGTGGCAGGGTGTACAGTTTGCCTAGGATAGTCATGGTCTATGTCTATTGTCCAAGGACAATTATGATCAGCAGCCAGTATCATTCTCAATACTGTCTCAGTTTAGAGGATAAAGTTTATGACCAACACGCTATATAGCTTGATTTCATTTTACTTTGAATCCGCATTCCCCTGATGAATGACAATTTTGGTCGCCTTTTGTATGTTTATCACACATTTTGAAATTTTCTTTTTCAATATGCTTCTTAAGTGCTCGGGCCAGTTTTCTATTTGATTGCAGTATAGACTAAATGTTTGCATGCTCCCAAATTTATATGTTGAAACCCCGAACCCTCAATGTGATGGTATTTGGAGATGAGGCCTTTGGGAGGTAGTGAGGTTTAGATGAGGTCATGAGGGTGGCGCCTTCGTGATGGGAGTAGTGGCCTTATGAGAAGAGCAAGAGAGAGCCATCTATCTCACGCTCTCCGAGTGGATGCGCGGAGGAAAGGCCATAGGAGAACACAGCAAGAAGCTGGCAGTCTACAAGGCAGGAAGAGAGCTCTCACCAGAAGCCAAACTGTGCTGAACCTTGATCTGGGACTTTCCAGCCTGGAGAGCTGAGAAAATAAATTTCTGTTCTATAAGCCACTCGGATTATGGTATTTTGTTACAGCAGCTCAAGCTGACTAATACAATTGTCTGCTTTTTATTCCTTTATGATTTTTTCTTTATACATTTTAGATATTGGTCCTTAGCTATAAATATTTAAAAAGGTTCTTCCATCCTAAGGCTTTGTTTGCACTCTCTTAATAATTTATTCATATACATATAAAGTTTTAGTTTTAAACCTCCCTGAAAATATTAAAGGATTACCCTTAATTTTTAGGTGTATATTTTTTTTTCCAAGAATTTCTAAGAGTTCTTTTCATGTCTAGTTATCCTTGTTTCCTTTCTCCTCATTTTGGTTACATTTCCTTGTTTTATTTATTTATTTATTTGTTTGCTGGGGAAGATTTGCCCTGGGCCAACATCTGTGCTTAACTTCCTCTTTTTTTTTTTTTTCATGTGAGCCACTGCCACACCAGGGCTACTGACAGATGAGGGGTGTGGTTCCATGCCCGGGAAGCAAATCCAGGCCACTGAAGCAGAGCACGCTGAACTTGAACCTCTAGGCCATCAGGGCTGGCCCTTCTTGTTCATTTTTCTTTCTTTCTTTCTTTCTTTCTTTTATCTGAGGAAGATTGGCCCTGAGCTAACATCCATTGCCAATCCTCCTCCCTTTGCCTGAGGAAGATGGCCTCTGAGCCAACATCTGTGCCAATCCTCCTCCATCTTATGTGGGAATGCCACCACACTGTGGCTTGAAGAGAAGTGCCAAGTCTCTCTGGGATACGAACTTGAACTCCATCCAGGCCACCAAAGCCGAGTACATGAACCCAACCACTACACTACCAGGCTGGGCCCTCTTCTCATTCTTTGTAAAAGATTCTTTCTTCATTTACTTACTTGAGCACCCCCAAAACACTTATTTAACAATCCTAAAAATCATTGTTGTAAAATTATTTTTATTATGAGAAAATGCATGTACTTATCATGGATTTGTTGAGATAACTCCTTTAGGGTTAGTTCTTATTAGTAATTTAGAGTTTTGATTTCCAGCATCATTTGAGCAAGTATTATTTTCCAAATTACCACAATTTTATCCCTCTATGTCCTTGTTTCTTTGCTTCATTACCAGCAATTTTGCCTGTATGCCCCATCCCCTTCACCCCATCCTCAGTCCCCTAAGGGAAGGGTCTTGGATCTTCCAGTGACCAACCCACAATTCAATTTTAAGCCGCTGTCTGCTCCTCCCGTGTCTCTGTTCCACAGTTAGACGTGAACAGTAGATAGAACTAGACATTATTTTACTATGTTTCAAGAATCTTTTCACCCGTAAAGGAATCTTCCCTACCCCTTAGCTAAAAGTAAATGACCACAGAAACTGTGATGCTCTGCAAAAGTCAGACTTCAAGACCCTGCTACCTCTGCACCTGGTACCCCGCAGTCCAATGGCTCTATTCCAGCACATTTCTTTGCATTTCTGCTCAATTTCTTGGCCATGAAAATGTAAAACTTATTTTTCAAGTTGACCATGATGTCTTTTTATGTCTTATCTTTCATTGATTTTTATTTGAGCAGAAGAATATACCAGAGCATCAACTTCCTATGGTATTCTGGCTAAAAGTCTGGTCTCATTTTTTTCATAAAAGATATTTTTATTCGGAAGACAGTTAGAAATTGAAAATATTAAGAATATCCTCCAATCCCTTGATTTCATGTTAATCTTCATCCTTTGACCTCTCTTTTGTAAGGAATAGCTGTGCCCCTGTGTAGCCTTACCAAATCTCTCACATACCCCCCACCCAGATAGGAGCTCTCCTGATCGGTGCTGCGTGTTGGGGATTTATTCCTGCTTCCACACAGTGACTCAGGTGAAGGAATGGGGATCCATAGGAAGCATTTTTGTTTTGAAGAAGGGAATTATCACTTTGAGGTTGCTTTAAATAAAACATTCTTGGCTTTTAAACAAACATAAAGGTATGATGAAAATTTTTGAGCATTTTTTTTTTTTTGCATCCTCAGTTACTAAGAAATATTATTTTCTGGTTTCTAGGGAATAGAGACTAATGAAAATCTGCTTTTTTTAATAAAACAGTTACTGGATCTATGTAGAAAATTATAGCTTGTGGCTTATTCTCAAATTTTAATTTCATTCTATCATTTTAAAAACTATGAAACAAGTGCAATGTGCTATGTTTATAGTTACCCACCAATAAGTGGATGTTTCTAGTTTGAAGAGCAGAAGTATCACATTTTTAAGTTTTATAGAATATATGATTTCCTTAAGTTTTAATGTTAATTCAATAGACCTTACACAACACCCTATTCTTATGTTTGATGAAACAGAAATATATTTTCATTTTATTCCTCAGGTAAAAATATAGATGTAGAATATCACATCTAATATCCAGAAAACTCATTTGATTTTTTGTACTCTTGTTAGCCCTGTTGCAATAAAGCTCACTACATAAATCAATCACTTCCAAGTTTTAATTATCGAGTTACATTCGACAGAACAGAAAAAGAGTAAAGCAACTATATCCATATGCATTTAAGAACTGCACTTTTAGGAATTAAGGCATGTCAGTAGTTACTAAAGCACTTTTTAGTTACTGCTAATTTGGTAACTCAATGCTAATTAGGGGGAGTTTTCTTAAATGAAATTTTATTTCTACACTGTATCTAGAAGCAGATACGTAGTTTCTATACAATCATTTCCAGAAATGTAAAAGAAATTACTATTATTTGTTTACAAGCCAAAACACATGTTAAAGTCAACCCACTTGGGATGATCCATTTTGTGGGGTTTTAAGTGCAAATGGTAAACACCTGACTTCACACATATAGAAGAAATGTAAACCACAGCAGTCTGGATTGCAAATATTAATTTCAAGACGTTCTAACTTGACTGTAAAATTTCTTTAACTCAACACGCATACTTATTACAACATTCCTTACGAGTTTTCATCATCTCTAGATGTAGAGTTTGGAACACTTTTGAAAAACAACCACCATACATTTTGCCATGTTATGATAGAACAACAGAATGTTTATTAGAAAAATCTCCTTTATAGGATTAAAAAAATACTGAAAGAAATGAAATCTGTGAGTACTGGTGGACCAATACTTTATTTTAGAAATTTAAAATTATTTTTGGAATAAATACCATGGAATATCAGTTTTAAAAGAGTATTAAAAAGATCTTCTATTTAAACAGTTGAAACTTGAAATTTTGTTTTCAATAGGAAATGCTGTAGCTGATTTCATATTGTGAGAGGGATTGGATTTTGAAGAATTGCTGGTTCCAGAAGTAGTGTTCAACAGCAAAGAATCTTTTCTCTTCCATGGACAAGAAAACAGAACCTTCTCAGTAATAAACGGCCTTATAATTTCCACCCTCCACCCTTACTCTTTCCCTCTTTGTACAATCCAGTGTCATTTATCTCTTTATTTGGTGTTCAAAATAACATTTAGAGTTGTTTCACCTACATTTATCCATCTCTTCTTCAATGTGTAAGAAGCTTCTCAAATTTAATAAGATAAAATGAAGCTCTTGGGGTCAGCCCAGTGTTGCAGGGGTTAAGTTCGCACATTCTGCTTTGGTGGCCCCGGGGTTCGCCCGTTTGGATCCCAGATACAGACCTATGCACCACTCATCAAGTCGTGCTGTGGTAGGTGTCCCACATATAAAACAGAGGAAGATGGGCACAGATGTTAGCTTAAGGGCCAGTCTTCCTCAGCAAAAGAGGAGGATTGGTGGTGGCAGATGTTAGCCCAGGGCCGGGCTTCCTCAAAAAAAAAAAAAAAAAAAAAAATGAAGCTCTTGACTCTCCTACCCCAACCTGATCTTCTCACAGTAAAATTCACCATCATTCACTCAATTTTTCAATCCAGGATCAGCATTAGAGCCTCTTTTTCAAAACTCAATTTCAATTCGTCACCAAGGCTTGTCACTTCTACCCATCATCCTCTCCCCCAAAAATATTTCTCAAATTCATTCATTTCTTTCCAACTCCAATGCAGATCCCTCATTCACAACGTTACCACCATACCAAGCAGTGAAGCTGGCTTCCTTTCTTTCTACTTGATCTTCTCCATTCCATTCTCACAAAAGCAATTCAGATGGCTACACTTTTCTGCTCACACCCCTCAATGACTTCTTAGTACTTTTCTAACAAACTCCAAACTTCTTACAAAGACCACAAGTCCTTGAATGCTCTAGCTAGTTAGCAATCTTCCATCCTCACTCTCCTCCAGCAACACAGACTTCCTCTCTGGCTCTCTAGTCTTAGAACACTACTTTCTAGTACTGCTTCCAGGCAAATGAATATCCTGATCACCCTCCCTAGAATGTCCTTCCCTCAGCTGTTTGCTTGGATGGCTCATTCTAATTTTTCAGGTCTCAGCTCAAATGTCACCACTTCCGAGAAGTCTTCCTTGAATATCTTATCCAAAGAAGCTCTCTCTGTTTTCTGTCCTCTTATAACCCTATTCTTTTTCTTGAGAACATTCAACATAATCTGAAACCAATCCAACTATTTGTTTCTTGTTTACACTCTTAATCTCAGTTAGAATATAAATTTAGTGAGTGAAAATATTTATCTGTGTTATTCATCATTTGATTCTGGGAGCTGATATAGTAGCATCATGTAGGAAAGGCTCAGTAAATATTTGCTGCTTGTTTTAATTTGGAGGCTGCTCAGGATAAAAGCTAATACCACACACCTTACAATCACAGCAACTTCATTGCAGGTCCTTTTATGACTTCTGTCCTTGGACAACCCACTTCACTAATGTAAGCCTGAATCTTCATCCTGATCATGTATGTTAAAATAATAATCAGTAAGATTTATTGAATATTTGACAGGTGTAAAACATTCTGATAGAGATTTAAATGGATCAATTATTTTAACTGTTATGATAATCCCATGAGGTAGACCGTATCAACATTCTCATTTTTTAGATGGAGAATATTGAATAATTGACTTAAGAAACTTTCCAAAAGTAATATGACTACCAGTCTCATCCCAGAGACCATACTCTGAGAATGAAGTCTGATCCCATCCATAAAGCTGTTGTATTGGTAGTTATTGTAGTCATCGTTGAACCAAGAAAGTATCACTAAGACTGGAAACTACTTGAATTACATTCTTTGAACGAAAACTCAAAGTTTAATAGCTACAGGACGTGAGTTCTGGAGCCTTCTCTGTGTTATCCTGTATGGCTGGTCTGAATCATTACACCTGGTTTCCTGATATCAGATGCAGAAACTTCTTTTGAGGGTACACCATCCCTGAAGTATAATTTTCAATGTTCACATCACTATCTTAATTAAATCTTTTGAAGTTCAATAATATTTACATGATCAGATTTTATTTTCTCAGATTTCTTGTTTGACATCTTACAAATTGATGTAAGTGCTCTTATTTAAAAATGCAGACAACCATTACATCTTATCAGAGGCCACATATTCCCAAGAAAAAATGAAGCAGTTAAAAATGTAAATATTTCATTTTTTGGATATGCTTGTATGTTTCAAAATGTTCAAGCTAAAATTATTGAAATAATAATTGAGTAATTCTCTACTCGACTGCTTCAGGTCAAAGATACATTTTCTGTGTCCAGTTAGAATTTATTTCACTCTCCTTTAAGCTCTTATAATAGTTTATTCACACCACTTAGCCTATTATCAGTTGGGAAGTATTGTGGGGTTTCGTTTTGTTTACTTGTTTGTTTTGAAATTTTATACCCCCCATTAAATTCTGAGCTCCTCACGGACAAGTGCCTTAGGGCTAGATTTACTAGCTCCATTGTGACTGAGTGCCCTGATCCTTGTTATCTCATGTTCTCTCTCTCACAAGTTCCTAAATGTCTGTGGGTTTCCACATTTTCCCCAATAGTAAAATATGGAGAAAGTATAGCAATAAGAAGTGATTCATGAAAATCTATGTGGGTGTCACGTTTTGGTGTTCTGATAGTCTTCTGAGGGCCTCCTTTCTGGAAGGGGGAAGCTAACAACGTGGAAATATAAAGCAGCAGATCAGATCACTGCAAACTGTAAGTAACCTGCATACGGTATTTTAACTGGGATTTCAACACAGGTGGCCAAGAACCACAGCCGCAGGTCCTACGTTGACAACCTCCTGTTGCATAAGCCTCTGAGTTAGAAACTTTTCCCAAGTATATCATGACTCCTAGTGAGGGCAGCAACAGAAAGAATGTAAAATAGCCTTAATTTATCGATGACCACTCTTTCATCAGTCTACACCTCCTCCTCCCGGGAGAGTTTTGAAGGACAGTTACAAAGGACAATATTTTATCTATTCTTGCATCAATAATATTCATGAATTAAAAGCATTTCTATACAATAATTTTTCCTGTGATTACAGACCCAACTTTCTCCTCCGATAATTTGTACCTAAGGTAATGCTTAATCATTGGTGACAATATTGGTGTATGGAAAGTACCTTGTGAATTACAGTGATGCAGAAATCCTAGCTCTATATCTGACTACAACCCTTCAATGAATGGAGCATTTCTTTTACGCTGTGTTCAGTAACTGTTTACAGGTGTTTCTGGTCCTTTAATACTATAAAAAATTATGACGAAGTTGGTACTATTTTAACCCCATTTTACAAATGAGAAAATTGACGCTTTAGAAGCTTAAATAACGGTGAATGATAGAACCAGGATAATTCCAGATTCTCTCTGACCTCAAATTCTGTACTTCAGTCTTAATCAATACTTTCAGGGCTTCCCCACTATAAACTGAAGTAAATTAGGACTAGCTAGCTGGTTTTATGTTCAGTATATTTCAGACTTCACTGAAATCATGTAATTATGTTATAGTAACACACAATATGTAGATAGGTGAAATGAAGCAGATTGGAAGATATGATGTCAATACTGTATAATCTACTATTTTGTAGGGGGAAAATGCTAGATTTCCCTGTTGCCTCTCAGAATTATTATAAATGCCACATGCGTTCTTTTAACCCTTATGAAGTTATAGCATTCTTTACTAATTTCAAACAGTATTATTCCAATGCATGAACACAGTCTCCACTTTGTTGGCCCTGGGCTTTAGTTATTTTCCCCTGCATAACATCACAGTCTTTATTGGGGGCCTATGTTAGGATGTGTTGGGTGTGTGCTTGGTGCTGAGGACCCGTGGATGAATGAAATATTGCTTCGTTTTCAGAGATATTATAGACTAGTAGTGAAAAATGACAGATAAACAGATATGTAGTATTCAATGGAAATAAGTATCAGGTCATAGATAACTGCGTATGACGTCTTCTTCATTCCACACTCCTCCAAGAACCAGGTATAAAGCAGAGGGAGAAGGGGGAGGAGAAAGGGGGGAGGAATAGAAGGAGGGAGCAAAAGAAACAGAGCAAAGCACTTGCTCAGAGTCAAATCGTCCTCCAAAGTATAGGTCAAGTTCCACCTTCTCCACAATTCTTTCTCTGACATCCCCACTTCAAAGTCAACTTTTCATTTTCTGAACTTTCATAGTTGTTATTTTGTGTTGGTCAGCACATATGATTGCTCTACATGACAATTTCTCTGCTAGTTGGAAAACATTATATATTTTATTTATTTCCTAGAATAATAGCATGGCTACGTTAATTCAATAGATGTCGAGTGCATGCATTTTGATTAAGGAAATAAAATTATAAACAGAATAAATATAATCATGGAATGTCTTATAGCATCACCTGTCAAGTCTTAACATTCCTCAAGCTCTTCCCTCCACCTCCCAAAAAATGCTATTTCCATTATTGAGACTTTTGAACTTTTTTCTCTCAAATATTTCATTGTCCTTCCTGACTATCATTCATAACGTGCTTCCATCCTTTCTAAACATTCTATATTTTGCCTTGTGTTTTATTGATCTCACACTATATGGGATACAATATATTTGCACATAACAGGGGTCTATCCAGTATATTATTAGTTAAATTCTCATTCTGTGTCTTATTTGTTTGTTTATTTGTTTTTAACCCTCTGGGATACATTCAAGTGTTTTGAAGATGGAGACAGCCAATGAATTGAGGGAGGAACATTTTTCTTTCCCTAGGATGATGACACTAATTAAAGTCATAGTTTTTCATTGATGGCTTTTAAATCATCCAAATGTTTATTTCCAGACTTTCTCTCATGAAGAGAACAAAGGAAATTATTTTCAGATTGGCAAATAACAGTAATGGTTTCAAGCACTCTATTTAGTTCTTGCTACATATATTTATCACTTTCTGTGTTTGCCCACATACTATTTTGCAGTTAATTATTTAGAACAGTGGGTTGCCCCTTCCCCAAATAGAATAAACTAATTTCAATTTGCCTTCTAACTAGAAACAACTGCTAATAATATGGAAATTTAATGAACACAAGGCCAGGAATTTTTCCCAGAAACTATTTCCATTATATTCACATAACAATCTTTAAAAACTACTACATTTCAGAGTTCTTTGGTAATGGAGGAAAGAAGTCATAGTAATTTCACATAGTCATGCTGTTTTTCTAAATAGTTGGTGACTGTGACAGGTCATTTTTAATCCAGCTAGCTGTTTATATTATGTTAATGCAAAAAATCCCAACTAAGAATTTGCTAGCTCTTTGCGCTGAAATAATGTTTGTCCTTAAATAGCTTATTTCTTGATTCACCAGCAAAACCATTTTAATCAGTTTATTGCCTACATCAATGTACATTAACAGCAGGACAGAGTCGGTTTTAGGAATTAGTGCAAACGTTTCTACAGTCTGTTTTTTGCGTTGGCTCCTGGAACATGTATAAGAATTGCGCAGTGAAAGCCTTGTCACAGCATGGCCAGGCCCAGAGGAAAAGTGAGAGCTGAAGCATCTAACCTCAGCAGAAACAATTCTGGACAAGAATTTGCAGATACCACTGATGCAGAGCTTATCGTGTCTGCACTGCTCATCA
The DNA here is from genome assembly GCF_021613505.1 of Equus quagga. Taxonomy (NCBI): domain Eukaryota; kingdom Metazoa; phylum Chordata; class Mammalia; order Perissodactyla; family Equidae; genus Equus; species Equus quagga. The sequence continues at coordinate 49,597,906 of NC_060278.1, forward strand.
GTAAGAAAAACTGGTGGGCATACTCTATCTGCCTCAGCCAAAAATTCTGATAAGGAGAAACTTGCTCGTCCAAATAATTTGGATCCTCACAGTGCATTATTTTATTCTTTTAGCTGGAGGTGGAAAAACGCACACAGACACACATGTGTATGCACACATGCACGTAATTCAAATCACCTACCATCTCATACTAAAACTGTCCAATTAATCCGTCCATCTCCCTACTGGATTGCAAACGTAAGACACAGCTCTCATTATTTTACATTGTTTTATCTCTGATTGCAAGCTCTGTGCTGAGCAAATAGTTGGAAATGAAAACACAGTAGCGGCTACCTGGTTGCCATGTTGTTAGGTTCACGTGCTCTGCTTTGGTGTCCCAGGGTTGCACCAGTTTGGATCCCGGGTGCAGACCTAGCAACACTCATCAAGCCATGCTAAGACAGCATCCCACACAGAACAAGCAGAAGACTTACAACTAGAATGTACAACTAGGTACTGGGGGGCTTTGGGGAGAAGAAGAAGGAGAAAAAAAAATGATTGGTTACAGATGTTAGCTCAGGTGTCAATCATTAAAAAAAAAGAAAACACACAAGTACATTTGAGATAAACTGAAACCAAGAAAGTCAGAGAAAGAAAATTTCCTTCCCTAGTGTTCAGAGAAATGATGCTCAAAAGCTTAACCAAGTCTATATGGTCCTTATCTTGGGCATGAAGCACCATCAGTAGACCAAAAAGGGTAAGACTCGAGCCACGTCACCCAGTTCCCTCTATTGCATTTCTTCTCTGTCCTCTCCATCATGCTTACCATCTTTGCAGATGCTCTGGGCACCAAATATTTTCTTCATTTAAATCTTTTAAAACAAATATGTAAGGTCAAACCATAGTAATCCATAGAAATAGGCATTTATACAAATCAGAATACAAAAGAGTGGTTCTAACTTATAAATGTTCTTTTAAGCTGGCATGGTGACTGGGCTAGAAGAACAATATCTGTACAAATCAAAGGCAGACACAGCTCTCCCAAACCAGCATCTTGAAATTTATCCTTTTCATTGAAACTCTGTGCCTGCCTCTGTGCTGGTGCGGGGTTTTAATCATCAGAAAATTTAATGAGAGTCAGGAGTTAATGGCTTGCTTTCTACAGAGGAAAGAGTGTGGAAACCCAAATAGATAGCTGAATATCTCAGATGTAGGAAAAAGAAATATTTCACATCATTCAACTTGTGGGAGCAAATGGATGGTGAAGCTTAGAACTTAAAGAAGCAGTTGGACTAAAGAACCAGGACAAATGTTAAAAAGCTACCATAAGCATCAAACCACAATTTTAATACATCACTGTTGGGATTGCAGATAAATAACCGCCTGTTACTCGGATGGAAAAAATATTGGACAAAGGTTGTCTCAGTTACTATTGCTATGTCACAAACCACCCACAAATGTAGTGGCATAAAATATTCTTTGTAAACATTTTAATATGGTCAATTAGAAAATACGTAAATAAATTTTTATTAAAAACACCAATAGCTAAGGTTTCTAAATTGAAGTTTAAAGAAATTAAGACTATTAAGAAGAGTTCATTTTCTTTTTATATTATCCTTCTGGGAACTTTTTCAAGAGTGACCTTGCTTCATTCCTGCTCTTAAGCAGCTCTCTAAACTTTGATCCAGTACTTTCTATTAACTCAAAATCTGTGGGGCCATCTCAACAGTAGGATGATCTGCTGAACTGGCTTATGAATAGCCTTGGTTCCTCGAACGTTAATAACCTCCCTACTTAGGGCCTACTTAATAGTCTTTTGTCAGAGATGTGCCTTTCCACTTACAGACTTGAAAAGTTCCAATAATGTTTTTAGGAGCTAAAAGTCAGGTGAGAAGAAATATATCATCAAACGATTGCTGCCTTGAAATTGCCCAGTAGAAGACAAGGCTTCTAAGAAATTGTCTGAAGTTAATTGCACATTTTTATTCCCCTTTACGAAGAGAGGTAGTGATACCTACAGTAGGTTAATACTTCCACTTAAGAGCTAAATAAAAGGAAAATCTTTCTGAACTTGGCAAAGCACAGCAATCAATTTTGTCCGTTAGGAAATAAATTACATGTACAGCTACTAGTTAGGCTTTGAAAGCAAAAAGCTAGTCATTCTTAAGGCGCAGGAGGGTGCCCATGAAACACCAGATAAAATTGGGTCTCTTCATTACCTGAATTAAAATTCATCTTTATTTCCTTAAATCTGATCAACTCTTCAAAGTCCCATTTAAAAGTCAACTACTCGTTGACTCCAGCTGCTGGTGATTTTGCTTCGTTCTTTTTCCTCCATTTTGAAGTCCATATATGGCACTTTTCCCAGTGGATCATAGACATTGGGTACATATACTGCATTTCTTCGTTAACATAATCTGACCATATAGCTTTCCCAATTTTGTAAGGCATAAAATACAGTAGTTGAGTGAAAAAAGTAGTTTTTCAATGCATTTGAAATGAATAGCTGTTGCACTTGTTGTACGAAAAAGTAACTGTATTTGCTAAGAAATGTTATCTCCTAAATAGAATGGAAAAGACCATATTTGTCTGTCTCTCTCTCATGCACACACCCACAGACCCTCCTTTCTAGACACAATTTGTATTTACATCTCTACGTAAGACACACACACACAACACATGCACAGACATGCTCAGACATCTGTCCTTCTTTTCTCTCTCCAGATCTTAAATATTAGAGCCTTTCCTCCTTCACGTGTCATGATACATTCAATAGTCTCATGATCATTCCTAGGATATTTCCTTTTAATATCTCTTGCGTTTTCTTTCTTTTTGCTTGTTTCTAAAACAATTGAGAGATCTCCTTCTGCTCTATCTACTTCTCATATTTTTTTAGTTTAAAATTTCTCCCCTAAAATCCTGTACTGTTACAAAATTCTTCACAGATCTCTTATACTGGAGTATTTTCATTTTACTCTAAGTATGCCACAAATATAATCTTCCCCAATCTCTGTCTTTATCACATCATTGCTTTAATTTCTATAGTAGCTTATCACATTAGTGAAGTATACTGAAAAATAAATAAGTTTTTATATTAGAAGACAACAATCCTTTGTAAGACAGTGTTTTTAAGCCTGTTTCCCCTTAGGTATATTAGGGAGTATAATGTCTATCTCAAAATGCTTTAAAATTAATTACATATGAATATGTAGAGAAATTATTTTTAAAATTTCAAATACTAGATGTGTATATGCAAATATATAATAATAAATAAACACTTCAATCTGGCTAACTTCTTCTTGTGTATTGTCAATTTATTATTTTCCTTCATTCTCTAGCCATATGTTGGAAATTAGCACCCCCAAAATTCTCTATATGCTGCTTGCTTTTATAATCTTAAATTCTCTACTACTCATTCATCTAGTGTACAGAGATCTCACTAATAGTTAGATTTAAATTTTATTAGTGCTTTGCTTCTATTTATTCATGCAAAATCTCCAACTCTCTCAATATCTTAAAACTATGACTTAACATGTTTTCTTTATATTTGTGAACAACTTTCCTACAGGAGCCACTGATAGTGTATGCAGTTCTGCTTGGCATCATTGTTTTTCCTGCCTCTCTTCCAACTCTTTGAGGTTCTGCTTCTTCTCTGTTTCATAGAGCAGTGCCAATTGGGTCCTCCAATGACAGAATGAAGTGCTGTCTGTTGAGCATTCATTCTCTCTTCTTTTAGCAAATATCTTCCTATTTTCCTTGGAGAACCACTAGTCTCTGAATCCGTGTGATTTTGGAGGAGATGATTTTACCCCCACTCTAGAGGTGAGCACTTGGCCAAGTCTGGCCACAGAACACCACACGCCTCTGGCCAAAGTGAGAAATTAATTTACAGGCATGTGTCTTTGAGTTAGTTCAGTCCTAATGCTGGGGTTTTTGCTGGGAAGTGTGGAGAGATACACCCTCATTTCACCTCTTCTTGGACTTGGGAAAACAATAGCTTTGAATCTGGTGGTGACCGTAAGAGAAGCCAACTCTGAGAAAAGCAGAGAAAAGAGATGGAGGAAGACTAATTTCTTATAATAATGTGTGATTCTGCAAAACAAATGGTATATGAGAGCTTTTCAGCCACTGTATTTTTCAGTTACATGAACCAAGTCTTTCTTTTTGTCTGTCTAATGCTAATTTAAGTTGGGTTTTCTGTGCCTTACAACTAAAATAACCCTAAAACTCTGTTACTATATTTCCACAGTTTTACCATTCATCACATTCTGAGGATATCTTAGGGAAAAAGGGTAGGAAAAACAATTCTTTCCACATTGTTTAACTCTCACACCATTGCTTGTACTCTAAATTTATAAAGACTCAGATAAAGTAGTTCTTTCAATTTTCCTTTTCAGTGTCTTCTATGTCAGGGACCCAGATATGAATCCAAGGGCTAGATGGTTTTGAATTCCTTCTATGCACTGGCAAGGAAGTTTGGGACAGGTTCAACATGGAGAGTAAGTCATCCCTTTGAGTGAGTTCTCTCTTAAAATACTGCGAATATTCTTCTGTTGGGCTCTCCCCTTAAGTTTGTTCAATTTATACTAGATATAGATTGACTTTTTATTTAATTTTTAATCAGGCTTTTCCTCAGCCTCTATACTTCTCTAGACATATTTGACTCTCTCTCATAGATTTAAGCCGTGCTTATTTCCATCTGGGTTCTTTTACATGCGTCTTTCCTGCTACCAAAATGTCTTCCACTTTCTGTACTGCTCTGTATAATAGAGTAGCTATTTAAATCTAAATTAATTAAAATTAAAAATTCAATTCCTCAGCTTCACTAGTCACATTGCAAAGGCTCAGGAACCACATGGGCCTGGTAACTACTGCTGTGGATAACACAGATATAAAACATTTTCATCATTGCAGAAAGTTCTATTGGACAAAGCTATTCTAGGTCATTTTTCAGAACCTGGTTTCAAACAAAAATCACATTTTAAAAATGTGAATTTCTGTGTTGCGCCCCAAACCCACTGAGCCAAAACCTTTGGGTGTGGGTAGGTATTCTGAGGGCTTTTATTGTTTTTAAAGAAAGAAAAGTTGCTGAGAATTTGAGGCTATCTGTGCTGAGCCTGGGTTGAGAATGATACCAAGGATGTAGTATGATCCATCTCACCTCGGATGTCACGTCCTCTGAAAATAAACTAGCTGGCTACTATTTATTATTTGGTAATTTGTAATGTTCCCTGTCACTCTTCCTCCAGTACTCAGTTTCAGCTGGATACTACACAGAGACTAAAATCTAAACGTCATCAACTTGTTTTTTATATGCCAACTCAACCATTGTTTTGTGATCTTGAGCAAGTCACTTAACGTCCTGTATCCTTTATTCACATGTAAATAAATGTCAAGTGGAGACAATTAAACTGTCTTTAAGCTTTAAACATCAACCATACTTACTTTTAGCATCATTTTTCTTAAAAGATAGCCATCACTGTTCTGCCTCTTTCTTTGAAAAAATATTTTCAAATTTAATTGAATAATTAGTTTTTACTAATATACACATGATTTCTGGTGATTAATGTAGTACGTTTCTTGAAGACGCACAGCTCCAATTAGAAGAAAGGAAATGAGAGAAAATATACAAGGGGCAAAAATTCAAAATAAAGAAATGAGAGGGAGAAAAATAAAAATAAAAGAGAGGTAGAATTTTATCCTGTGGTCTCTGCTTTTTTCCATCTTATAGTTCCTGTGTAATATCTTTTTGGTCATTTGTAATGAAAAAATACATTTTTTTCTTCCTTTTTGAGATAATAACCCCAAAGTTGACCATTCGTAAGAGATAGGGTGATTTTGATATTACATGTTGCATCTCATGTCCGTCTTATCAATTTTTATGTGCTCAGTTATTAAAGTCAGTGTACATAGACAGTAGATTAAAAAAAAAGGAGTATTATAGGTTGAATCAAATAAGACCTTAAAAGAAATGTGAAAAAATAGCAATAAAATATAGTGCATTTCTTTCCATTTAATATTGTATTTCCTATAGATTTTATATTTTTAGGTCTATGATATACAATGTAATTCTGATGCTGCCTACCTGAATTCAGGCCAAACTTTACAAGTTAAGGGCACAGACCTCTGACAGACCACTCTCACTGGTCGCCCACACTTCTGACCAACTAGCTACAAATTTGAGGTTTCTCATTACCCCTTCAAGTTTGATAATTTGCCAGAACGACTCAGAGAACACAGGGAAGTATTATACTTTTGATTACAGTTTCATTACAGCACAAAGGGATACAAATCAGAACCAGCCAAAAGAAGAGCGTCACAGGGCAAGGTCTAGGAGGGTCCCAAATTTGAATCTTCCATGTCCTCTCCCTGTGGAGTCAGGATGCATCCTCTTCCTGGCATGTCAACATGTAGCAAAATGCACTGAGTACTGCTAACTAGGGAAGCTCACCAGAATTCTGTGTCTGGAGTTTTTATTGGGGTTCCATTGCATGGGCATGATTGAGTGAATCATTGGCCATGTGATTGACCTCAGTCTGGAGCCCCCTCCCTCTCCCCAAGGTCAGACGATATCACAGGTTTCAAAGCCCAACCCTCTAATGACATGGTTGGTCTTTCTGGCATGGCCAGTCCCCATTCTGAGTGATCTAGTTCGCATAAACTCAGGTGGGGTCTGAAGGGCCCACCATAAATAACAATAGCACTCATCACTCAGGAAATTCCAAGGGTTTTGGGAACCATAGACAAAAGCTAGACAAATAACCATGCAACAGATGAATAGTGATTTTATCTAACTATCTGCATAAATTTTGTTAGCATCTGCTTGATAGCATTTTACTTGAATGATAAAGGAATGGTGCAAATTATATTGTGTGATGGTCAATTGTTATCAATATATATTTCCACTTTAAACAATAAATTTATGGTTAAATGTAATGATGTAAATATTTAACAAACACTCTTTGGAAGAAACAGTCCTAATTTGTGGCATTTGTCACTTTCCATAGTACAAATGACTAGCTACCAACTTGCCATTTGTAAAGGTGGAGTTGGGAAGAGAGGCACAGGATGCTTCTAGCTTGTCTGAGCTGGCTCCAACACTCTGCCATCTAAGAGCACCATACAATTGCAAATTTGATTCATACATTTTGATATATTTCAATGTTTTAACTATCAAAGGGTATAAGGGACTAGATATTAATTCGTATGTATTTTGACTCAGCAATTTGACTCATAGAGGTAGATAAACATATAAAATTCAAAAGCAATCTGAATAAATAATGCAGGTAGGAGATATTTGAGGAAAAAAGCAGATTTGATTAGAAAAGAGACAATAATATAGAAAGAATATTAGTAAGGATAATAGCTGGGATCTGGAAGGCAAAGGACATTCGTTAGAAACTTGTCAGTAATGTTCTAACAGTCTACCATCTCATCTTGCTCTTGGCTCCAGTAATTTCTCTAAAAACTTTAATCCAGAAGTGCCTGGAATCCGTGGAAAATTACTTACAGGCAAAATTCCACCTACTGCATTTCCATAGCGTAGAGCTATATAGACACTTGAGGACATGGATCAAGTAAAACCTTAAGAAATACAGAAGACCAAGCTGTGTACATGTAGCTAATGTTAGCTATCAGACAATCAAGACTTGTTTAAAAAGACCTTTCATTTTTATTTTTTTCCTAAGGAGAACTTCTAATAGAAAAAATACTCCATATGTTTCTATAGCATGATGTTTATGTCAATGCAGTATGCATATGTCAGTAACAACATGTATACAACATATATAAAGTTTCTAGAGAAAAACCCATTCCTAAAGATGGTAAGTGAATGCCATGAATTCATTTAAGTGGGACAAGCATAATTTTCCAACCTTGATCAGTTCACCTGGATTCTCTGAAGCACTTCGCTGTCTGCCAGCTGTCAGACGTATTTTTAATTAGGTGCTAATGAGGTAATATATGTATGTAAACCATTTCAATCTTGTTCCAGTTTGCAAGGACATCTGTGAGGTGGGAAGTGAGAATCCTTGATCTTTGCCAGACGTTACAAATTAAAAAACTATAAAACAGGAAACTCAGGTACTCAGAATGACTCAATTTAAAAACAGGGCAGGGTGCTATTAAGAAGGTTAAAAAGGACATTTTGCTCAACTTAGTTGAAAATAGAGATTTCTTTTCCCCCAATTTTTCTTGCAAGCTATATTTTTGGGTTGCTTTAGTGCTCCAGTGTAATATACAACGAAGTGTCTCCACGTGTTCTCATTTGCTGAAACTTAGACTTTGAGCAGAGTTTTGCATAATTGTGTGATTTTTTTGGTTCAATTTATTTCAACAAATGTTATTGTATAATTATACACGACATTAGCACTTTGGCTCAGATAAGAAGGAAACTATCTCCAAACTATCTTGCATGCAGCTGATTCCAGACAATGTTTTTGATTTAATTTTAAGTACAAGAGTACTTGCAAGTGCCGAGCGAAGTGGGTATGAAAAGAGCTTCTCTTAGTCATCCACAGGTGTTAAATCCACCACAGTCCTTTTTTTTTTTTCTTCAGAGGGAGCTCTAGCGCGACTGAAGTCAATGTTAATGGCAGAAAATGACAGGTTATTTTTTTCTCATCACCCTCTTGTGATTCAATTCACTGCCCTTGCCAGACTCACAAACATTTTTAGCAAGTATTCATTAGTTTATTTATTTATTTTTATTTTAAGTAGCTAATGATAACCAATTCACCTTTTCATTTGCTTTTCACTGTCTATAAAGTATCACATCCATAGTTTTGCCTATGTGATCGGTTCCCTGTGGCTGAAGGAGACCAGCAGCTGTGTGTGAGATCCATGTGAGATCAGAGCATTGCCAGGCTCTGATGGGTTAATTTATGGGGTCTAATCAGCCCAATTGCCAGTTAAGAATGCACCTTTAAGAAGAATTACATCTATGTGCATGTTTTAATGGGAATACTTTACTCAGACTAAACTTGAGTGATTAATCTTTCTGGTTAAGAATCATTGTTTTATGATATGAAAGTCAAAGATGGCACCCTTGGCAGTACATTAGGGCCCAACAGAAAGGTGTATACAAATATCAATGCCACTACCCATCATCCCACACCACTGTGAGCTGTTTCTGGGAAGTTACCCAGGCATGCCAGTTTTAACAGCACCCCTGGTGTCTCAGATGTGCAATGGCATTAAGGACCTCTGAAAGGTAATATTTGAAAGTCATGATGAAGGCCTTAAGAGAAAAGATATACCTCTCAAGGAAGAAGAAATTCTGCCTTCATCTTGCCTTCACATCTGAACTGCAATATCAACTCTTACCTGGCCTCCAGCCTGCTGAGTCAGCCATATAGTAACTTCATTCTGCCACTGGCAGTATGAGCCTTTGATTTGCTCTTCACATCAAAGTGTGATAATAAAAAACAAATTAAAAATACCATTTAAATCCCAAACACAGAATAAATGTTGTTTCCCATTGGGAGAATGTGCTCTGGTCTACCTGGAGGCTGCTTTTGAATGATGCTCCTATGGATACAAGACCTTAAATCTCATGTTTATCGAATCATCCAGCCTGCATGGTGAACATGCATATTTTCAGGTGTACCATTGAGTTTCAGAACCAGCAGATTGGGGTATGTCCAGGAATCTCAATTTATATAAATATCACATACAATTCTCATTCAAGTGGGTCTTTGACCAACACTCACAAAAGGACTAAATAAATTCATCCATGATGGAATCTTTGGGGGCACAGTAAATAAGAATTGACTCTTTAAAAATAATTAATATATTCAATGTATTCAAAATATGCTATAAAAAGTTTTAAAAATCTAAAGAAAAGGCTTCTCTCAATTTCCAAGATTTTATTAATCCATGCTCTTTTTGCTTCCATTCTGTCTTCTGAACTTTTCTTCTGCTCTCCTTTTTCCTATTTTCTTTTGCTTTCTCTTTTTCTCTCTTCTCCCTCCTGTCTCATCTCACTTCTTTCTCCTCCTCTTTGTATCTAATATTCTTTCTCTCTCAATCTCCACGGCTATCTATCTGCAGCTCTCCTTTTCTATGTGATTGGCTCCCTCTACCAGCGTGCCTCGTTCTGCCTCTCCATGCTCCTTCTTTCTTCGCCTAATAATGAAGACATCACTTCCCTTTATAGACCTTATTGCCGTGGTCCTTGTTACTCAATCCCTTTCTCTAACATCCTCCACCATCGCGTTCCCTTCAGCCCCAACACACACAGTACTTCCTTGGCTGACCCCTCCCTTTCTCTATTTGTTCTCTTTCAATCCAGCATGCATCTCCTACTGGAAGTTTTCTGCACACCTGAGTTCAGTGTTGAACACAATCTTTGTTCATTTAGCAGAAGCTCCATAGGCATTCGTGTGGAGTGAATTACTCTCTAGCATTCTTTCTCATAATATATGGACTATCCACCTACCCTGAGGAGGAAATTGGAATTCTTAACCCAGCTATCTAATCAGCAACAAATTGTTTTACGAATCCGTGTAAAAGGGAAAGAAGTAAGTTGGCAAGTACAAAATGAGAAAGTTTTCTACATATGGTCATGGAAGTGGGGTATTATGATTATTTTCCTTTTCTTTTTTGAAAAACTATTTACAAAACAAGATCCAGAAAAGAAAGAAAGTTAAAGAATGAGGTAACATTTGGCTGGTTATCAATATGATTTTGCTGTTTCTCTCTCTATTTGTCTTTAGACTGTTTAATATTTATCCTAAATCTAGCAGATCTTTGTGTACATGCTAGTTTCCTTTGCCTTTTAATTGTCTAGCATTTATTTGTCAGTGCAATACAGCTATTATTATTTACTTGAAATATGAAATTCTATGATGAAAATACATAGCATTGCATTTTGAAAGATAGAAGAAATGTTGATTATGATGCTGGGACTTCTAGAGAACATAAATGCAACTCAAATTTTCACTTTGCCAAGGTACATAGTAAGGCAATGTTTCCTACAGATGCTCAGTATTGAGATAATATTTTATTATGATGTTATATAAATATATGTGTCTATGTAGACAGAAAAATATAAAACCCTTTACTTCTAGTTTTACATATAATTATTAATCAAAATAAATTTTAAAATTAAATATAAAAGGAAACTGAAAAACAATCAAATTAACAACATGAAATCAATAAACTATCAATGATGTGTCTAACAAGTATTCCTATAGTTTTATTTATTGACAATCTGATATTCTTATTTTAAATACAATGACTCTTCTCGTTGAACAAATAACTAGTTTTTAAGTAGATCATTGTTTTATTGGATGAGTAATATGTATAGTGTAGTCCAAAAGGCAGTAAGGAAATGCAATAAAATAAACATCCGTTTTCTGGAAACTTCTTCAAAAGGGGCTATATTTACACATTATGGATTGTAGCATGTCAGTACCTGTTAGGATGGGGTGTGCATAGTATATCCAATCACAATGTGAGTAAGATAATGACTGAAATGAGGGAAGTCCTATTGACATCTGCATACTTCTACATCTGTTTATTATAGGATACTTAAATATTAACAAATTATTTAGATGACTCACGAAACATTTTTTTACATCTTATTCCAACATTATTTGAACTTCAAGTGATATTATATATGATTCAACACATGGGTATATGTGGTAGACTGAATAATGAGTCCTGAATACATACCTGTATACTCGAAGTCCTGAATACATACCTGAATACCTGAAGAATGAGAATGCTCTAATTCTTGAAACCTGGAACTGTTACGTTGTATGACAAAAGGGACTTTAAAGATGTGATTAAGTTAAAGGTCTTGAGGTACTGAGATACCCTAAATATTCCCTGTGGATCTTTGTTATGGAGTGAATTGTGTACCCCACCCCCCCACCAAATTCATATGGTGAAGCCCTGACCCACGTGACTGCATTTGGAGATGCATATGGAGGTAATAAAGGTTAAGTGAGATTATAAGCGTGGGGACTTAATTTGATAAGACTGGTGTCTTTGTAAGGAGAGGAAGAAAAAGAAGACAACTCCTTCTCTCTCTCTGTCCATGCATAGAGAAGAGGCCATGTGAGGACACAGGGAGATGGCGGCCGTCTACAAACCAAGAAGAGAGCTTTCATCAGAAACCAACCCTGACAGCACCTTGATCTTCAGTTTCTAGCTTCCAGAACTGGGAAAAAAATAAATTTTGTTGTTTAAGCCATCCAGTTTGTGCTATTTTGTTATGGCAGTCCTAGCCGACCAAAACCCTAAACTCTAAGGGGGAGGGAGGGAGATCTGACCACAGAAGAGAAAGTAGGACATGTAATGATGAAAGTAAAAAGTTGAAGAGAAGCTAAGAAGGGGTCATACACCAAGAAATCCAGGAAGCCTCTAGAAGTTAGAACAGGCAAGGAAATAAATTCGCACCAAGAGCCTCCAGAAAGAACCAGCCTTGCTTCCACGTCAACTTTAGACCAGTGAAACTGACTTCAGACTTCTGGCCTCCAGAACTGATGGTAATAAATCTGTGCTATTGTAAGCTGCCAAGCTTATGGTAATTTGTCAGAGCAGTCATAGAAAACTAATACAGTATACATTTATCTGTTACTCCCATTTTTGTACTTTTCTCATTAATTTATGAGAGATATAGCACATTATTCCATTGTCCTGTGATTTGTAGGATTTCAGAAAATTTCGTTTACAAAATGACTCAAGAGTAAATTATTCTTAATAAGAGTGGAATTGTCACAAAGAAATAAAAGTGTTAACTTTATAATTCAGGAAGAGTACAAGAGTAAATATTGCTTTAACATGAAGACAAAGAAAACTAATAGCTGCTATATTGCTATAATCTGATATATGGTCATGTGGGGCCAACGTTATCCACAATACAAAGGTAAACACAGGTAATGAACATCTGAAAGTATTTGGTGATATGGTGGTGGTCCATAATTGGCTTACTTAACTTATACAAAGCTGAATCTACATGCAGTTCAGTTCAATATTTAATTCAAAATATATTATAATTAACATGCACGATAGATTGAAAATAAATTTAAATCTTTGCCACATTTGAAAGAAATTCCAAAGTAGGTGCTATTGTTGACATACAACAAAACACTTTTACAAAATTATCTTCAATATATATTGGCCCACAGCTCCCCACGTCAAGTACAAAGACATCCTTCATCTCTGTCAGTTTATAATTCTCAAATTCCCCTAATTTCTGTCAAATCTAGTTCGTGATGACACTTGTATTTCTCCTCCATCCACTCTCATGATCTTTCTCTACCAGATTTTCTTCTACTAGTAACTCTGCTTTTTCTACTATGCATTCCAAACCTTCTTTACATAAGCTCTCTTTTAGTCCACTATTCACAATAGGCCACAAGAACGAAGCTAGAGAAGCAGAATTATCTTTAGTGTTTTTGGGGGGAGGAGATTTGTGAATCTGAATAAATTTACACATTTTCTATATTGTGTACTTTTTAGGCAATCTTTGAAATAAAAGCATGCAATTAAAAATAAATTATTAAAATGGTGAATTGCAGATCATATATTCCTGAAGATATAGAAAAATGTAGAATCTACTATAAAAAGTAGTATAATAACAGGGCTAACTTCCATGGTTCAAGGATAACTGATTGAATGCTAAATAATTCAATTCACACAGCTTCAGGAAACACCTTTGCCTAGATTAAATAAATTCATCAGAAGTTGGCTTATTTTATTAGTGAAACAAAATAAATTGGTTTTCCCTTACAAATGCTGTCTTCTACAAGCAAGGGGTCAGACTATAATGATGCTAAGTTTTAATTTTTAAATTATTATCGGTATCAAGATTTATTCATAGGAGTGTACTTTATCTGAAGAAATGAAGACATTGAATAATTTAGAACAATTGGGGAACAATTGTGTGTAGTTAAAGAGTTTGAGAAACAATAAGGAACAAAGGAGAAATTAGACATACTACCAAGTCAAGAACAATGACTGCCATTTACGATGCATGTATTAAGCACTATGTATAAAGTTTCCGAGGAACACAAAATTATGTTATACTTCTCCTTAAGGATCTGATAAACCAGCCAGGTAGACAAACATATGTGTAACTTATAACTCAAAGCAAGCTTTCCTACCTGCTAAAGTAGCAGTGTCAAAAATTGCTCTAAGAACACAAAATTAACACGATTAATTCTATTTGGCGAAAACATTGCAAGTGAGGATTAAGGCTCTTTATTCATCCCGTAGAGATTAAAAACCAGGGTGGCAGAGATATGGGTAATGGCATTCAAGGCAGAGATAAGAGAATGAATGGATAGTTCATTGTGATGGTTAAGTAGGAAAGTACAAGAGATGCTCTGTGAAAGGCATGTGCAGAGGGATTTTAAGATTTATGCTGGAGAAGAGACTAGGCTGAAAAAATTAATCAGGTTAGCACACGGTAGGTCTTGATTTTATTCTGAAATCCGGGACATGACATGAGTACTCTTTGTTTTAGGCAGTGAACCAGCAACTGGCAATATTAATGTCATTTAGGTGACCGCTGCCATAGACACAGCAAGAGTTAATGACAGCCTAATCTGGTGTACTGCAAATGAGAACAATTTGGTGTAATGCTCTTATATTCTGTACCATGTAAACATTTTGTAATTATTTTCTATGTTCCCCTACTACATAAAAAAATATAAAATTAGTTTGTTGCTTTTTCGAAGCCTATATAATATAATTAGCCTGAAGCAAGTGGAATTTAACAATATGTATTTACCATTTTTTCCAGTGAGTTTAGGTGTTAACCATCCAAGCCCATATTTGGAACTCATTATAAGATAATTAGAAACATTTGGAGTTTTGATAATCAAACACATGTTATCAATCATGGTTGTCTAAACATGATAGAAAAGTAGATATCAGATTATAAAAACAAATCATAAGCATTGTATCTGGTTTTGGGGTTGATCACTGTGTTCCGATTTTTTTCAAAAAGCTATGAAAACTATTATCACTTTTTATTCAAAGCAGTAACAAAACATTTCTGGCAAGATAAATCATGGTCCCCATTTAACTAATGTAAAACAAGTTAACATGCTGACACTAAAGTGAAATTAAGTTGCTAATTCTTCTAAAAACTATCGTTATAACTTCAGTATGCTACTAACCTCAATACGACTTCTGTCTTTTATCATAAAAAAATTTTAAGTGCCAAAAATATATTCAAGGGGAGTATGCTCACACTTATATCCTCTATTCTTAGCAAAAGAGATTAATTTCTTTCTGCCTTCATTCTTTGCTCTTGATCTTGGTCTGATCTAAGAACTGTGTTTCAGAATTTGATAATGGGAAGAGAAAAGTACATGAGGAAATGCAGATTATTAAAACAAGTAGTTAGGAAAGATGCTCGAGAGATTAAATTGTCATATATGACAAAATATTTTACATTTTGCATTGGGGTGTTAGACATGAATATTTTATTTTGTAAACTTTTGGTTTTTTTAACATATATTTTGTGTTTCTATGCATGAAGTGTAATAAATTTTTTTTTCCTGAAGAAGATTTGCCCTCAGCTAACATGTATGCCAATCTTCCTCTATTTTATAGTATGTGGTGCGCCAGCATAGCATGGCTGTTAAGAGAACGGTGTAGGTCCATGCTCAGGAACCGAACCCCAGCCACCAAAGTGGAGCATGCTGAACTTGGCTACTAGGCCACTGGGGCTGGCCCAATAAAATTACTTTTTAAAACAGTTAAATAACATATGCACTGTAAAGAGCCTTTCCGGACTGAAGAGAATCAATACAGGTTGAATTAAAAAGAATTCAAGTGAAACAACAAAAATGATATTTCCTCTCTTATTTTCTTCATTATTGTAAAGTGTGGTCAAAACTACAGTTAGTAATATTTACAAATAATTATATGATTATAGCATTGTATGCGAGAATCTGAAACATTCTATTGGAGAAAAGAAAAACGTGAAAAAGTATTATTGGCTTTTTGAATACTGCCAATTTTTCTTCTCTGCACAAATCTATTAAGTGAATGTCATCAATCTCCCCACACTCAGTTTACTTTTCTTCACGTAAATGGAGATTGTTTTAAAAGTAAAATAAAAATATAGCATATTGATATTCAACGAAGAAGCTCTTCTCTAAGAAATCACTCCCAATATGTAGCTATATGAAGAACAAAAGGCAGACCCAATAGCTTAAGATATTCCCACCCATACCTTAGATTTGCTTATAGGAATGTTTAGTTTGTATTGAAAAACTCACTACATTTTAAAAAAATTATTACAAACAATGTCATATGGATATGGATATGCTCGGACAAGATAAGTTACTGATAAGACCAAAGCAGCTGATTATTTCGGTGCTTGAATTAACGTGAGATGGGGCCAATTTGATGGACCACAGAGGATGCAGTCCTGACAATGCACAGCTCCCCCTCCCCAGAGTGGAACCAGGAAGTCAATTCATGTGTCTTTGTACTTTCCTTGTAAAATATGACTTAATTAAGAACCTGCATTTGAAAGTAATCTTCAGAGTATCTGGTGACATTTAAAGTAGAAGTTATGGCTCAAAATGGTGCTGGACAGCAATTTCAATAATGAATGCAATATTCCTATAGTTTTGGATGATTTTTAACACCTTTTAATAGGAAAGCTCTAGTTTGGCTAGCACTTATAAATCTGTTGGTTACTTTACTCACTCTTGTGCCTGCAATTAACAAACAATACAAGGCATTTGATGATATAATCTTAACAGTAGAACATATAATTCCATGCAGACATTCAAATATATCTTGAAGTAGAAAATTAAAGTTTGGAAGCAACATTTTTATTTATATAAAAGAAATTTGACACATACATTGCCCACCCGTCTTTCTCTATTCAATTTTATCAGGCAATTTGAGTTAGGAAAACCTCCATCAGTTTTGTTTATTTTTGTTGCTGTTTCCGTTCTTTATACTAAGAATAAACATAGTCCTGAAGCATCCTGGGAAAAGGCTTAGATAAATAATGAGAGGTAATCTCTAGTTACTGCTATGCCTCTAATTAGCGGGTGGTTTTGGGCAATCACTTCCTCTATTTATACTTTAGTTTCCACACCTACCTTAGAATATGCTACATGATCCATAAGGTTTTCTTCAGTTTTAAATTGCTAGAAATATATCTTTACGCAGGAATCTATGATTTCCTTTGATACCTAAATCTTTCGGCTGGAAAACAGATCACAGATCTGTGAAGGGCAAGTAGAAGAGACACTTCAAAATGATTTTTATTTTACCTATTATTGGAAAATTTACTGCTTCTGGGTTAATGTATCCAATCATCAAAATGCAGCATAACATTCTCAATTGCTAATGGACAGAAGCATTTTCCATGAGTCCTTTATGATCTCAAACATCCTTTGTCTGACTCTGCCATAGATATGTAGCAAATATTGTAACCAATGGAGATGGCCACCAGTGATTCTGGACTCCAGAAGAGAGAACCCAAAAGAGTCTTTGATCCCTTGTGAATTTAACAGTTTAGTACCATGTTTTTCAATTGTTAGACATAAATATTCTGGATTATCTTAGGTAGCCACATGGACAGACCATTAAATGTCATTGAAAAAAGAGAAAGATACATAAGGAGAAAGATACTCCTTTATCAGCTTTGTTTATTCTTTTCTGATGAATTCAAAAATAAAAGTCTTATTTGGATCTAATATGTTTTAATATTTCTCTATCACTTGTTAATCTCCATTTTTAGCAGAGCTTCTCTTGGGCTCAAAACATTTGGTGGTCAGCAATATTTTGTTGTCATTGAACTTATTGTTATGATTACAATCCATTTATTTAAGAGGATGTTCATTTTAATTTACCAGAATGATCAAATTTCATTTAAAATAAATGTATTTAATGAAAATATTAATATACAGTACAAATAGGGTAAGCTGTGTGCAGAAACAGTAAGTAATATAGTTCATATGTGGGTATGGCAAAAAAAATTTGGGTGATATTACATAAAAGATGTAAGTTTGTGAACTACAAATTTTGTGGAAAATCACAACCTTCGGAATGAAAGAGAAGAGTAAAGCTCCTCTCTTCTCCTCTTACCGCAGATAACTTTGAACAAGTTGTTGGAACTTTCTAAGCCTCAGTCTCGTCAGCAATTTAAAGATCATGATATCAGTTTTTTTCAGTGTTGCTGTGAGGACGTAAGTAGAGGTAAAGCAGCTGGAGATTGGATGTGCTGAAAAATATCAGTTTTCTCTCCCATATTAGACAGGAATGGATGTGCTTTCCTAGGTTCCTAGGATGGATTAATATGGTGTTAAACATTCGAAATAGCAGAAGAACTATATAAAGCACCGAGGATTTAAACCTTAATTTATCCTTCCTTTGACCTTTTGATTATTTAGTAGCAAATTAGAAAATAAGTATATGGATGGAGAAGAAAGCAAAAATGAAAAAAGAGGATGTATTTAATGAGTATATTGATAGATTCCTACCTCATACAATACCATTTAAACAGCAAAAACAATCAAGAATGTTTGTGCGTAGAACTCCAATTTCACACCGACATCTCGTCAATCTCGTCATGGTCAATGACAAATGGAAGTGTAAAATGCAAGAGTAAAAATGAACATTGCAACCTTACCACTGGAACATAGAGTTAATATTGTAAGAAGAACAAGGAAAATAGGTTAAATTCTGGAAGGGAAAGAGGAAAGTTTGGGCATACATAGCAAACTATTAAGTAAGAGAATACTGAGTTTTGGTCAACAAATGTAAAATATTTACCTGAATTATTAAACACTGAATTACGGCTTGCAAATGTTCAGTTTTAGAGTAGTAGGTGGTAGAAAATCTAAATGGTTGATTTCCAAAGCCTATCACCTACCATGTTCTTCCCTAATACTAATAGTTTATTGACTTCATTTCTCTCATCATTTCTACTGGAAGAAAGATGAGCGGAAGGCAAGAGGATTAACTTCCAGGTCTGCAGACAATATTTGGATGACCTTCCTTCATGCTAACCAGGCTCATATTGTTAGAACTAACTATGTTAATTAGAATTAACTATGTTAATATACTGTATGGATTTTTAATAACTTTGTCTTCATAATTAATCCTCTTTGAATAACTTTTTGTGGTAAATTTTTTAAAAATTTGTTTAAATTCTCACTTAGTTTCTCTTTTTCTTCTCTGTTGTTATACAGATGTTCAAAAAGAACCACAATAAATTAGTTCATAAAGGGCATCTGGGGTGTGGAAATCCCCTTTGGATGTCCAGAAACTAGCTTCCATCAGTTTGACAAAGTTGATCTGTCTCTGGGGTACTGAGAAACACTAATCAAATTCGTAAAAGTCTGATTGACAAGTCAGAATGCTGACTTATTACCTTTAAATAGAAGCTGCCTTGATATCAGTTGAAATACCCCCGGGAAGTGGACACTTTCTTCTCGTTATCAGGGTGCCTGTGCCACAGAGCACATTGGAATTTACCAACGGCTTTCATAAGCAAAAAATGTAGCAAAGGGTGTTTAACGTATTGAGGAATATTTTACCCAGGATATGAAAATGTACGACTAGTTAATGGCTTCCTAAGAGAAAGGCCTACAATGTCAGCAGCCAAAACATCACATAAATCCTTCAGATATTTTCTCTTTCTTTCTTTGACTATGTTTGAAAAAAACTTGACAAATTCTCCTAATCTATATACTTTTAGAATTAATAAAACTAAATATATCACTCACACTCAAATCGATACAAGAATATCTGATGCTATGCTCTACCCAAGCACATTGACTGAAGTAATATAATGGTCCCAGTAGCAATGCATTTTTTTAACTACCTCAAAAATATACATATACGTATACAGTATATAAGTATGCTTCTATAGATAGCTCACCTCAAGCATTGTGAACCAGTACTTTCCTTTGCTTTAATTTTTTAAAAAGAATTTATTTGTTTATTTATTTATTTATTTAATTCTGGTGAGGAACATTGGACCTGAGCTAGCATCTGTTGCCAATCTTCCTTTATTTTTTCTCCCCAAAGCCCAAGTACATAGTTGTATACCTTAGTTGTAAGTCCTTCTAGTTCTTCTATGTGGGATGCTGCCACAGCATGGCTTAACGATCCATGCGTAGATGGCGCCCAGGATCTGAACTGGCGAACCCCAGGCCGCCAAAGTGGAGTGCACAAACTTAACCACTATGCCGCTGGGGCTGGTCCCAAGAATTTATTTTTTTAGAGCAGTTTGAAGTTTACAATAAAAATTGAAAGGAAACAACATAGATTTCCTATTGTTCCCTGCTCCCATATGTGCATAGCCTCTCTCATCATCAACCTCACTCACCA
This sequence comes from Equus quagga, assembly GCF_021613505.1. Lineage (NCBI taxonomy): Eukaryota > Metazoa > Chordata > Mammalia > Perissodactyla > Equidae > Equus > Equus quagga. The sequence goes on from NC_060278.1 coordinate 49,618,210, forward strand.
GAATGGTACTTTTTTCCCAAGAGTGAACCTATACCGACGCATCATAATCACTCAAAGTCCATAGGTTACCTGAAGGTTCACTCTTTGTGTTGTACATTGAACAGGTTTGGACAAATGCATAATGACATATATTCATCATTATAGCATTATACTGACTATTTTCACCGCCCTAAAAATTCTTTTTGCTCTGCCTAGTCATCTCCCTCCACCTCTTCCAGCAACTACTGATCCTTTTGATCGTTTTATTGTGTCTCTAGTTTTCCTTTTCCAGAATGTCGGAGTTGGGATCATCCAGTATGTAGCCTTCTCAGATTGTCTTCTTTCACTTAGTAAAGTGTGTTTAAGATTCCTCCCTGTGTTTTCATGGCTTCAAAGCTACCATAAACATCTGTGTGCAGGTTTTTGTGTGGATATAAGTTTTCAGCTCCTTTGGGTAAATGCCAAGGAGCGTGATGGCTGTATCATATGGTAAGAGTATGTTGAGTTTAGTAAGAAACCACCAAACTGTCTTCCAAAGTGGCTGTACCATGTTGTCCTCACTGGCAATGAATGAGACTTCCTGTTGCTCCATATCCTTGCCAGCATTTGGTATTGTCAGTGTTCTGGATTTTGGCCATCCTAATAGGTGAGTAGTAGTATCTCTTTGTTGTTTTAATTTGCATGTCCTTGATGACATATGATGTGGAGCATATTTTTACATGTGTTTTAGTTTTTAAAAGAAACTTATCTCAATCTTGTTTTTGAAACCTGGAGAAATAACCTATGTGGAACCCACACAAATCTAAATATGACCTATACTTATACATAGTGTGAAGATGACTATTTCAAATTGAATTTTATTATTACTGATGCTTTCGGAGTATTACAGATTCAAAGCATTTGTGTCTATTCAGTAAAATGATAGATGAGTACCTCCATATGAAACCTAAATCTTATTAAAAATAAATAAAAAGACTACAATATATTTCTGTAGCGCTACAGCCAAAGTTCCCTGTGAAAGCATGCTGTTTATGAGCAATGATTTTTATTGTAGACAACTTTCCATATGGAGACTCCTTGAATTCTCCAGTGTCTGGTCAGTTATAAACCTGAGCTCCTGTTGACAGCAGAGTTTCTTTACAGGTATTGGTTTGTAACTTCCCAAATTCAATTTAACTAACAAACACGATTGAAAGACCAAATAGCAATTTTCCACAGTTAAATGTATGTCACTGTTGTTCCCTCTGCAAAGTCTGTCTATGACAGAACCAGTTATACACAGTGGATTAGGGAAAGAAATCATGAAAGAGAGAGAAAAAGAGATAAAAAAAAATCTACGGCATAATTAGGGAACCATATGTTTTCTTGCTACCCTATTTTTCTCTGGCACTTTAAAATATTCTCCTGAGTTCAATTATCCTAACCTAGGCGCACAGCAGGTTGAATCTGAAGAACATTTATAAAAAGAGAATGAGTTTCATCCAAAACTCACAGCACTGAAAGGTAAAATAAAGTTAGCAAAGAAATATTGATATAGTGGGGAAATATAAAAATAGGGATATGTTTTTGTTTTATTAGATAAATGCATTATTTGTAAATTTTATTATTACAGGGACTTAAAACATTATTTTTATAAGAAGAAACAAATATGGGTACATTAATATACAGCTTTTTAGCTCTCATTGATCCTCAAATTCTAATAGCTTCACTACATGTACACTATTGGAATTATGTACAATTTGATCAAAGGTAAGGTTTTTCTCTATAAAAAGGAGATCATATGAGATTAGCACTGTAATTAAATATCCAGAACACTGCTAACAACAAAAAATAATTTGACATGAGGTAAATATGTTTGGATCATCCCAAAATTGAGTTGTAATTTAAACAAATATGAATACTATTCACCGTGAGAGATGGTTCTTTTTTAGTTTTTCCAATATCCATCTTTGCTGATTACTGTAAATTCAATACTCCAAATATAATCTTTCAATAGAATTCCTGTCCTGTATTTCTGACTACCTGTTTAATATTTCCACTCAAAGTCTTGGTAGTATCTTCAGACTTCAGGTATTCAAAACTAGTGTGATCTTTTATTTCAGTGTATTCCTTTTATTACACAACCCCAGGAGTTTCATTAACATTATCCACATTTCCCAGCATTGGTGATTTTTTCTCTTTATTCCACATATCTAGCCATGAAGTCTTATCTTTGTTATGGTCTCTCAAACATTCGTATTTCTTCAATTTTACTCTAACTATACTTATGTAAATTGTTATAATTTCTCACATACAAGACCAAGTACTTTCAATCTCTTCATGTTTTACTCAGTGCTCCTAATGTTTTTTTTTCTTTTTTTTTTTTTTTTCTGCTTAAGAAATTTTAAAAGCAGGTTATAGGGGCCAGCCCAGTGGTGTAGTGGTTAAGTTCACATGCTCCTCTTAGAAGGCCCAGGGTTTGTGAGTTCAGATCCCGAGCATGGACCTACACACTGCTTGTCAAGCCATGCTGTGGAAGCATCCCACATATAAAATAGAGGAAGACTGGCACAGATGTTAGCTCATAGACAATCTTCCTCAAGCAAAAAGGGGAAGATTGGCATCAGATGCTAGCTCAGGGAAAATCTCCCTCACACACAAAAAAAGGGATTGTAATTAAATACTTCCACACATCATTTGCAGAATTCTATAGTGTACCCTCATGCTAGCACAAAATATTTTTTTCATTATGCCTCATATGGAGCTTATACCTGAGCAAGTATTTTCTCTTTACTATCCCCCTTCCCTCCACCCTCAAAAGAACCCCTGCCCTGTTTCCCTGACCCGCCTTTCATTCCATCCCAGCCTTCTTCATCATAAAAGCCATTGGTCACACTACTTCTCTCTCGTTTTTCATCCTCTCAAACTGTAAATATTGCATCCATTTTCCAAAGCCAGGTCAGATTCCATTTCTTTTGAAAAGATTTTTCTATTTCATTCATTCACACATGTACTTATTTGGTTACGCAGCCAACACGTATTAATGGAGTGCCTAACTCTGTGACCTAGACTGATCTGCTGCTGCCATGAAGTGTGCTGACCATTGCTGACTAAAATTTTCCCTTTCCAGGGCCCACCCGTGGCGGAGTGGTTAAAGCTTCACATGCTCTGAGTGGCCTGGGGTCTCGGGTTGGAATCCCCGGCTCAGACCTACTCCACCCATTAGCCATGCTGTGAAGGCATCTCATGTACAAAGTAGAGGAAGATTGGCATGAATTTTGGCTCAGGGTGAATTTTCCTCCCCTGACCAAAAAATCTTCCATTTCCAACTTGTGATCCCCACTTTGATTTCTTTCTGCTGAACACCATTGTGCATATTCTATAGTCTACGATTTATATTTTGCCCACTTGTTAATGATTCAAAGCTCTCCTACAGGCTTGGAATGTAGGCATCTCAGGGGACCATGTGACTTACATTATTTGTATCCACCAAACAGCCAAGATCCCAGTATGGTGCTAGCACCTGGTAGTGTCACAAATACTTCTTAATTAATTATTTGATTACGGTGCCAATAAATGTTTTTAATAGTTTCGTCTCTATGTTGCAATGGATCCTCATGACAGCAGTCTAGTGAATTTCTGAGGTGTTACTTCAAATATTAGAACTTCTATTTTTTATGAGTTTAATATATCAGAGAAAAACAAAGACTATGATTTAAAAGAACAGTGTGATATAGCTATGACAGTAAAATTCCAACTCTGGCAAGATAATCTTCTTCAAAAGTTTTCCTTACTGCCCCCCACTCCAGTGTTATATTCAAAAAGACAAAAGCGGCGTTAAAGTCAATTTGCTTAAGTATCAAGTAATCTGTATTTTGCAAAAATGATTATTGCAGAGAGAAATTAAAAAAAAATAATATTCCAGTGATCAAAGTCTCTCCAGGGAGAGGTTAGAGGAACTGAAGATCATAACAGATGTTTTCAGCTCTATAGTTAGCTAGGGCTATGATGCAAATAATTGTTACTGCCATTATCTTTGAAACCAGATGTCTGATGTCCCTATGAGAGAGAACAAAATAATAATAATAATGGTATAGATGATTTTCAAGCCTATTGCCGAGTTACAACTTAATATTGATTTTCATCTGCATAACTGCTGACAGGCATGCCAAAATGTTGAGACCAGAAACACTTTTTTTCCCTACATTTCACTAGAATATCATTTACAATTAAAACTTAATTTATTATTAATAATGGCTTTTACTGTCATAACAGGCTAATAAGTTTACAGAATTAGGAATAGGGAAACAAGAATCTCTCCAGAAATTCTCTGTGAACTAATTTGAGCCTGACAAACTGTTAAATTAATTGCATGGCATGTTTATCCAGAATTTTCTCTGTGGAGGCAGCCTAGTGCCTGGCAGTATTTTTGTTACTCTGATTTTCTGGCGAGCCTTAGGAAAAAAATATGGCTTTTTATTGGGGTTTCTTCAGGGGCTCAATTCATTTTGAACATGGCGTATTGCCCTCTAGCTGGCGCGTTAACTAACCAGAATTAAACAGAGCCGATTTACTTGCCAAAGGAGAAAGGTTTCGATGACACAAAGGTGTTCAGAAATACTTGACAGACGAAACACTGTCAAATGATGTCCATCAGAAGACAAACCTGCATGTTAAAGTCTGCAAATAATACACTGGTCTGCTATATGTGATATATTTAATTATAACCTACATATGCAGGTTAGTTTTTAAACTTGTTTGAAAAATTGATACTATTTTAAATACAGTAATATATAAAGGAAAATAATAAAGGTAAACAATTCCCTACTACTCAAACCAATAGACTACCTTTTAATGTGTTGCTTTTGCTTATATTTACATACACTTGCAAGTAAAGACATATCACTTCCAAAATTATTTTTAAATTCTTTAAAAATAAAAAAGATGAAAATAAAAGTGATAAAATACTGAAAGTGTTGTAGCAAATAATTAAGGATGCCTTCTGTAGGTTTTCATTGATAATCATGGAAAGTGCAAATTGTGAAAACTCAAGTATATATGCAAAGATAGAAATTCAGAATCTGGAAAAACTTTATAAATCATCTAATGAAAACTTCAAATAAATTATTACTTTATAATATTGACAGATGGTATTTCTGCCTCAACTTGAACTCCTTCGTGGGTAGGGAACTCATCTCCTTAATGAACCCATTCTACTTTTGGACTACTCCAATTATTGGAATGGTTTTTACTATGTATGTTATCATTTCCATTGTATATTAACATTTTTTTCATAATTTATGGCACATTTCCTCTACCTGAAAAGCAGTAGCTTTTCTTAGAGTATTCTTGTGTACCAATTTTCAGATGTCATTTGGTGAGTATTAAGACTATCAGCATATGAGTAAGGGATGGTTTAAAAAAATCTAAGTAATTCACAAAAAGCTTATGATTCTCACTTAAAGCCTAGGATGATTTACAGCATTTTGCAGATGGGAGCTAGAACCATCAGTAAGTTATTGCACAGACAAGTAAACATCCTTACACCTTCTCTACAGTGTAGTACCATGGCTACAGCGCAGGAAGAATAAAGCATGACCTCGGTGCTCAAGAAATGGGGATTTAGTTTTATTTCTGTTGTTAATTCTATTATTAGTCATTAGCTAATAATATCACTTTGGATGAAGAATCTCACTTCTTTGAAACTGTGTTTTCTTACTTAAAGAAACTACATTACCAACAAGATATTTTTAAGACAATAATATTATGCTATTTAGAATAAAAACATGCCTAATGATATTAGCGCAAACCATTTGAAACTGGAAACATCTGTGTTGCTATATCGCAGAATTCACTCTAAGGTGAGACTTTACAACAAGCTTCATGAACACATTTTTTGAAGGACCTCAGGCCAATATGATAACTGAGACCCAGTGACGGAAGAATGCTTTCCAAATATTTTAGAAGTATATTTTATATTAGTATCCACTTTCGTAGTGAAAGCTCACAAAGATTAAAGCACAAACATAACCAAGTATTCAGCATGATGCTGTAGTCAAAATAAAGTAGATGATGTCAGAACACTGGGTTCTTCTCTCAGATCTGCCAGTTACCAACCCAGGCTTGGTACAACATCCAGGGCCTATTAAACTTGTGTCTCATGAATGGGAAAGTTAAAAAAGTTGAAAGGAAAATGTGAATATTCAATTTATAATACAGTGTTACCAAGTAGATTGTTTCAAAAAACCCAAGGGAATTGTTTATTTTATTATATCTACCTGAAATAACTTTATTTTATAGTTTATAGCAACAAACATTTAATAACTGATTTTAATACATGTGAAATGTATATATATATACACACACACCTTATATATGTATATGTATAATATTTCTCAAATGTATAATCTCCCTATACATAGTATATTGTTGCAATACATATGTAACTTTCTATGTTACATTATATATATTCAAATTAAATAATCTAAATAAAGAAATATATCTAATAATGAAACAATTCACTAAACTATTTCAACAAAAAATGTGGGCTGATTAGCACAGCTGATGAAAGTTGGGCTCAGTCCAAGAAAGTACTGGAAGGAAGTATGGAAAGTGAAAAGAATAAGTTATATGCCCAGCTGGATGAAGAGGTGGGGGGAGGGGGTGTCTGTGTACCTATAATTATAGAGCCATTATTTGGGTCTCCATCTGATGTTTATTGCTCACTCATGCTATCACGTCTCTAAAACATGTGCACACATTACCTTAAGCTATAGAAAGTATTATGATTACTTGTCTTAAATGTATTTAAGACCAAAAAACTTGTGGCAGCTGTTGTCATGCTGGTGGGAAGTCTCTCAGGATTCTCTAAGAAATGAAGTAGTTAATGTGACAAAAATCTGTTCTGTAGGTATTTTAATATATTTATACATCCTGATTTAACTCCCAAACCACACAAACTAAAACCCCAGTGCTTTTTCCCATAAGACGTGATCGTATAAGAATTAAAAAGATATAGCGATGTTATAGCTTCTTCAATTAGGAAACATCTTGATTCTAAGAAATGTTAGAAGAGAAAAGCTTTGCCAGTTGGATATTTTCCAAACTCATTTATACTCAATTAAGAACTTTATTTTTAATCTACAGAACCATTCAAATCAGTAATTAGAAAGCATGGCTGAACAACAATAACAAAAAAAAGGCCCCTTGCATATTGCTGTGAGAATAGCAAGAAAGGAATGAACCAGTTCTTTTTTTCCGGCTGGATGCTATCTCTTTCTGCCTGCCTTAGAACGTATTGAACAGAAATGAGCCATCAGTATCTGCTAATACTGAACACATCAAAACACTTATAATAAGAAAACACAGAGGTTGTTTAGTACTGTGAAACGATAAGGAAAATTTATTGTACAAAGAAAGATATGCGAAATGCCATTCTTATGAAGATTCTTTTCAGTCACACTTTACCTATATGGAAAAGAAAGGAAATCTCATATTCAGTACATTTGTTTCCTCAAAAGAAGACAGATAATTCTATCAAGAAGAGTAAAAGACCCTTGGTCCTTCAGTGTATAATCTTCTGAAAGCCTTACACAGGGATATAACTATTCTAATTATTAGAATTTAGCTTCAGCACCAAACTCTGAATTTTTAATTCAGATTATCCACACTTTATATGTTATGTCTCACCTTCCACAGGACTCTCACTATAGGACAGATACTTTCACAGGAATTTTTGTGGGGTTTTTTTTCCAAAGCAATAAAGACTACAATGACTATACAATGGATTGTAGTTGTGTGTTCCTGATGTCACATCTATGATGCTTGACACGATTTATTACAACTTTAAAGCTGAATAAAGAAAGTAGCTTCTCCTTTTGCTAAACATATTTATGTCCTTATTTGGCTAAAACTCTTAAAAAAAGTCATATAGCGGTGGTATGAAAATTTCATCTTCAATTCTTATCATAACAGATAAACTTGAAGCAAATAGACTACAAATACTCTAAAACCATGGATAACATGACAGAGATATGAAATTTGATCTATTCATTACTGAATTGTGAAGACAAGCTATTAAGGAGGCATCAGTAGCTGACGCTCACTGAACTAGTTGATAAAAATTTTCTAGTTAAAGTCAACCCGTAATCACCAAATGTACCTCATTGCGTTAAGCTCAAAACCACAATAAACAAATAGTAGGTGTGCTCTCAACTACAAGACAAATATGCTTGGTTCTGTGGCAAAAATGTCAACGCTTAGGACTTATTTTTAAAAGAGTAAAATTGATATGAATCTGAGTTTCTTCTGAGCACAATGTTTTCAAATTTTCTATAGTAGTTTAGATTTATTCTGCTTCTAAAACTTTGCAGATATTAGCTCACTGCAATGTAGTTAAGAAACAGGATTTTTTTTTTTTTTATAGGATCATTCCCAAAACAGATGTCACCAAAAGGCTGATGATTCTGATTTACATAATATTCTAAGCCTGTCAAACAAATTATAAAATCAAAATAAAATCTCAAAAGTTTCACAATTGTCCTATAGTGCATCTTAATGTACTAAAATCCTTTAGATTGAAAATATTTTGATTTCATTCAATTGTGACATTGAATCAAATATAGTTCTTAAAATTAGTCCATAAGGCAGAGGGCGCTGTGGTCCAATGTTAGTGCTTTTCTGTCTTTTCATTCTCCTGTGTGTGTGTGTGTGTGTGTGTATTCTAATAAAAGAATTTTAATTAAAACTTGGTGGTTCTTTCTAGCATAGGCAGGGGTTCAAAACAAAAGCTTTTGAACTTGTGAAACCATTTAGCATCTAGTCAACTAAATTATATCTGGGCTTCGTGCTTCATTATGCATTCATAAAATGCATTCCTTTTTTTCTTACTTGTATTGCATTGATAATGACCAAAGAAACTGAAGAGTCTTTTTTTTTCTATGATTGGGGTGATTCAGCTGTTATACAGGTAAATCAAAGGTGTGAGAGCCTCATCTTGTACCCCAAAGAATATCTCTTTCAGTTCTATTGGAAATGATTTGTTTTCTGTTTTCTGTAAAACCAGCACATAACAAAAAAGGAGGCAGCAATGCTAGCATTCTGTGTTGTGTAATGAAGTCCCCATTTTATAATAATAATTGTAAATATTTATTGAGTGCGTGCAATGTTTCAGATACTGTTCTAAGACCTTTGGAAGTATTCTATTATTAAAACATGACGATTTTATGAGATAGAAATTATAATTGCTTTGAATGTACTCCAGGAATTTGAGGCTTAGGGTGGGTTGCCCACGGTCACGTAGCTGATAAGTGGCAGTTCCAGCATTCAAACTTCAGTCTATGCTTTTCATTAATACTTAATGCTGCCTGGGCTCTGAATCTGACTCAATATTCAGTTGAATCCATATGTCTTCAGAATTGTGTAAATTAATAGTGTATGAAAAATTTGGATTCTTTTTAATTGTAAGAAAAATAATTAAGAATTGAACAGTAGGAAAATTATATTATGGATGAACTGTGTATAGATTTACTAAATAATCAAGTCATATATGGCAGTACACAAAACACGTTTTTCTTATTCTCTGTTTCTGCCACATTAAACGTCTTGTGTCATGGGGCCAGCCCAGTAGCATAGTGATTAAGTTCACATGCTCTACTTCTGCGGCCCAGGGTTTGCATGTTCGGATCCTGGGTGCAGACCTACGCACTCATCAAGCCACGCTGTGGCAGTGTCCCACGTACAAAATAGAGGAAGCTTGGCATAGATGTTAGCTCAGGGACAATCTTCCTCAAGCAAAAAGAGGAAGATTGACCCTGGATGTTAGCTCAAGGCCAATCTTCCTCACCAAAAAAAAAGAATCTTGTGTCATGAGAGGCCAAGTCTCAGGCCTGAATGAGGTTGTCATTCTTTTTGGTTTCAGGCTTGTGCAGTGGCTCTATTTGCAGAAGGATTTTGCCTCTAGGAATTCCTTCTTCATTTGCTTAAATCGAATCTCTGCCATGCAAAACATTCTGTCCTTGTCACAGATGCTGCTGTTATACTCTTGCCTTTCCTTTCTATTTTCTGTCCCCATCTCTTTGCATGTTCATTATCTGGATGAATTGTGGAGACATTTTTGTTTAGGCAGAAAAACATAAACTTCTCTTTTTCTGTATTTGTATTTTACATAACGTATTGCAATAATCTGTTTGGGCTCAATTTCTCTATTCTATGTTACTTGCCATGCTGCTTTTTACTGTCGTCCCTCAACGTAGTAAATTTTCTACTGGCTTCTCAAATTGAACTTTACTCTTGGCCTCCTGTTCAATGAGAATAGTTCACAGACCTCTTTGACAATGTTCACTCTCAGAGACCAGGTGTGCTAGTCATGTTGACCTGGTTTAGGGACATTTCAGAGACCCCAGTGCTCATTCTTGGGGTTCTGTCCTTTGGGACTTGGCTCCACCTGGCTGCCCGAGACAGACCCCCGAGAAGACTGGGCCCACACCAGCTCCCTCAAGAAGACTGAACAGAACATTCTCTTGATGTATATGTTGCTCTTTTGAGCAAACTCTCTTCGTATTTTCACTTGCTCAGAGGGTCAAAAATTGTCTTTCCTTGATATTGGAGTAGAAAAATGAAGGACTGTTGATGGATTTAGAAGAAATAGAGTCCAAACAGGTTGCTATATTTTGCTGTGCTAATATTTCTAAGTTTGGCTGCTCTATCCTTGACAGAAGGCAACAGACAGTATAATCACATTCTACTTTGACAATTGAGAAAACAAAAATGTAATAATTTTAAAAAACCCAACTCTTGTCATTTGTCCTCCATTTTATTCCCTGATAATATTTCTCTGGAGGATAACCTGTTTGTATCTTTTTTGTTGTTGTTGGGGAAGATTAGCTCTGAGCTAATATCTGCGGCCAACCCTCCTCTTTGTGCTGAGGAAGACTGGCCCTGAGCTAACATCTGTGCCCATCTTCCTCTATTTTATACGTGAGACGCCTGCCACAGCATGGTTTGGTAAGTGATGCATAGGTCTGCACCCAGAATCCTAAGTGGTGAACCCTGGGCCCTTGAAGCAAATCATGTGAACTTAACCACTGTGCCACCAGGCTGGCCCCAAAGATAACCTGTTTTAGGTGACTCCTTGCTTTTTTGCCAAGTCCATATGTCATATATCTGTCATCCACCTGCAAATAGTTCAGCATCAACAGTGCAACATACATGTACTAGTTAATTTAAACTTTATTTAACCCATCAGTTGCTCTGGTCAGGAATGCACACTGCAGGGACAATCAGAAAGTTTACATTCTGACTTATATAAATCTCTGAACAATCACAGACTTTTGCAATTACCATGTTGAAGATCTGAAACGGGTTCTCAACCGTGAAATCTGTGTTTCCTAAACATGATCACTATTAGATTTAAGAACTCATTGGTGAAATTGAGGATATTTAAGATTGTGATTTGGCTAAAACACTTTAGATATTTACCAGATCCTTACATGATCAACGTATAAGAATTGTGGGGGTCCTATATCTTTTATTTTTGTTTTAAATTTTTATTTATTTGTTTGTTTATTTTTATTTATTTATTTACTTATTTTGAGGAAGATTAGCCCTGAGCTAACATCTTCCACCAATCCTCCTCTTTTTGCTGAGAAAGATTGACCCTGAGCTAACATCCATGCTCATCTTCCTCTATTTTATGTGCGATGCCTGTCACAGCATGGCTTAACAAGTGGTGTGTAGGTGCGCACCCGGGATCTGAACCAGCAAACCCTGGGCGTCCAAAGTGAAATATTTGAACTTAACTGGGCTGGCCCCTATATATCCTTTATTTCTAAAGATGGGACCCGAGCTCCCATCCCTAAACCTTCCAGAGTCCAGTCATGGAAAGAAGAATTTCTGGATGCCAGATGCCAATTTTAAGGATGAACAAACATTTTTCCCACAATACTACAACGACAGTCTTGAGTGGTCCTTATATGCAAGGCAGTGTCTGGAGCATCGAAAAAGGCAGAAAGCTGGGACTTCATCAAACTTACAGAACAGGTTGAATAAAGTGTTTTGAATTTGCTAGGTAATAAGTATTTGTTTAATAGATGTCGGTATCTATGGCAGAATTTGGATCGAGATTTGTTTGTATGATAAGCTCGTGGTGAAGCTTTGGAAGAGCAGCTCAACCTCATTCTACTTTAAGATTTCTGAACCTACCATTATTACTGAATGGGCTCAGTTCAGGTAGCAATTTTTGTCTGTACTCCATTTTCATCGTAAGTATTTTATCCATAAGTTATCTTCAGCTTTACTGGACTTTCAACATCTCTCATCACTGTTTTATTCTATGATGATTTTAAATACACTTCTCTATGATATTAAAGAAAAGAGAATTTCTCTAGTTACTGAAAAGCCTGCCTTCCATTCCTTCCCACTAGCTCTTTGAGTTTCCAGTTGATCTTTCTATTTCCTTATTTCCATTTTGTTTTACACCTTAAACTTCTCTGATACATACCCAGACCTCCAGGTACCTCTGTTAATTAAGCCAATGAGCGCTCTTTGCATTTTCTCTCATTTGGCCTCCTAGCAGCATTTGACCTCCTGGCAGCATTTGACACAACTGGCCTCTCTCTCTGGACTTCATGGCATCAATTTCCCCTCATTTAGTCTTTTCATCCTGATCAATAATTCTCCATCCTCATCGAGACCCTGTTTCCTTATGCCCAGCCCTTAAATATTTATATGCCCCAAGTAAATAATAAACCAAGCATTGTTTTACTTCAGCCTGTTAGTGCTCCTCTCCAGCACTAATGAGATACATGCTATGTTGTGCTTGCTTACTTGCATCCTTCTGCTGGTCGTTTATCTGCAGGGGAGTATAAATTCTGCAGTGCCAGGGTACCAGAAAGCCATAACCTCTTTTCTCGTTCTTATTTCAGTCAAAGAATTAAATGTTTTCTTGCCCTGATTATGCCTAAAGTGTTTAAAAATAAGTACAGAGGAAAAAACTGTAGAAGTCTCAGAATTTACTACAAAGTTCGTAACTTTGTTTTGAAAACAAGGCTGAAACTGACCTTCTTCATCAAAACAACAACAGAATTTGATAATTTAGGCCTAGATAGACTTAAGAGTTTGCCTCTCAGAAAGTTAAAGGGTCACTCTGAGGAACGGGTGGAAAGAAATATGCGAAGAGCTGACAAATAGTTTAACTTCTATTGAGAGATTACCAAATAGCTCCTGTGAACTGGGTCTGTTGGAGAGATTAGTAACGACGTTGTGAGGGTGATTCTCTGATAGGCAGGACTAGTGAGGGGAAAGTTATAATTTGTGAAACACTATCATGTGATTCTAAGTTACTGACTTTCTATCCCAAGTGTGAAATGGAGAAATCAAAGAGGGCATTTTGCTCAATGACAAATGGATAATATACAGGTTTCGTTTTCATAGTTGGAAAATGAAAAGAGAGCTAATAGAGACCCAATAATAATGTGATATTTGAAAATTTTAAAATTTTGATTGTCATAGGTCAAACCGTTGGGTAAGTATTTTTTTTTCCTAAAACGTGATTATATCTACAATTTGGATAACTGGTATAAAAGGCATTCCAAAATATTGGACATAATTTTAAATAATATAAAATTTATGTTGTGTTAGATTTGGGTTATTTTTATTTAAACCAAATTTGGAATTATTTTATGATTTTCCTCACTTCCCACCATCACCATTGTTGATGGGGAGATGATTATATATGCAGACAAGTCAAAAATTTACCTTTCCAACCCATATCCCTCTCTTCCCATTAAACGATTGACTAATGAAAATTTCCTCAAAGTTATCCTGCGCAATCAGAAAATCCCCATGAATAACATTCATTCATCCTCTTTCCTAACACACCTTTCCCTTGTCCTGTGTTCCACACTGAGGTAGTAAGAAATGCCCAAGCTGGAAACTCGAGACTCGTTGGCCCTTCCTTTCATTCACATTCCATATTTAGAAGGTTACTAGAAAATACTCTGCTCAGACTGCCATAATAAAGTACCATAGACAAGGGGACTTAAACAACAGATATTGTTTTTCTCATAGTTCTGGAGTCAGTGAAGTCAAAGATGAAGGCGTTGGCCAATTCAGTTTCCTGTGAGAGCTGGCTTCCTGGCTTGCAGATTGCTGCCTTCTCGCTGTACATTCACATGGGTAAGAGAGAGAGAGCTCTGGCATCTCTTCCTCTTTTTCTGAGAGCACCAGCCCTATTGGATTAGGGCCCCACCTTTGTCACCTCATTTAATCTTTATTGCTTTCTCACGGGCTCTATTTCCAAACACAGTCACATTAAGGGTTAGAGCTTGAACATATGAATTTCGGGAGGACACAAACATTCAGTCCATAGTAGTTATGTGTTTTTCTCAATTCTACCTATGGATTATCTCTTAGACTGATCATTTCTCTATTTCAAATCCTTATTATTTCTCACCTACGTTATAACCATAACCTCTTGACTGCCCACCTCTGATACTTGGGAGCATGCCATTCATTTGTTCTTCACCAATACATGATCTATACTGCCACCAAAGTAATATTTCTAAAAGACAAATCTGATATGTTTTCCCTAGTTGGGAAGCCATTAAGCGGAATAATAATGTGAAGTCTCTGGAAAAAGAGCTTCTGATTTTGGCTCTACCATTTATTAGTTCTGTGGCCTTGACAAGTTAATTACCTAACCTCCCCTCATCTTCATTCATTTCTTTATAAAATGAGACTCATCATAGTACTTACCTCATCAGATTAATGCAAGAATTAAGTGAGATAATGAATGAAAGACACTTAGCACAATGTTGTTCATATAGTAAGCTCTCAATACAAGCAGACTGTTATTATTATTATCCAATTAAAGTCTTGTATGACTCCCCTCAGCTTTTAAGATAAACCACAATCTCCTTTCTATGACATAGGTTATATATTCTTGGACTGCATCTTTAATTTTATTTGTCCACTTTTCTTTTTTTTTGCCAGAGCTTCTCTATTTTTCCCTTGGCTAAGTCATACTGATCCATTTATAGTTCTTTAGAGGCCTCCATCTGACCTCTTGACCTCTCTTGCTTGTATCTGTTAGCCTCAGGACACAACCTCCCTCTGAATTAAGTACTCTTCCCTCCTTGAGTGGGTGGCACCTGCATAATCATCACCCAAGACTCCACTCAGGAGTTTTCCAACCAACCTTCCATGCCCTCCCTTCTTGTCTGTGACAGGTCCTGCTATCTCCTTCCATGACTCTGATAGTAGCCATGCTTATCTCCTTCAGAGCATGAATCATTAGCCTGCAATTTCTCCTTTATCTGTCTCCTCTTCTAAAGTCTACCCTTTATGAAGATAACACCCATGCTATGTGATTATTTTTATTTGCTCTTGTTTTCTTTTCTTAGTTTTGTCTTTAACTATCGGGACCTAGAAATTAACCACCACCTTTTTAAAATATCTATATTCTTATCTTCATAAACAAATAGCCACAATAGCCTTTTCAGCCTCCTATTAAATTCATACCTGAGCTTACATCTCTTTACCTTGCTTTCAACCCCATAAGTAATGGCATCATGTACATAATTTTGTTGTTGGTTTTGTCCCTTGCAATGAAAATCTAGAAATGGAGTTTCTTTTGTCTCTTTTTTTTAAACTGACACCTGAGCTAACATCTGTTGCCTATCTTCCTTTTTTTTCCTTTTCTCCTTCTTCTCCCCAAAGCCCCCCAGTACATAGTTGTATATTTTGAGTGTGAGTCCTTCTAGTTATGGCATGTGGGACGCCACCTCAACATGGTCTCATGAGTGGTGCCATGTCCACACCCAGGATCCAAATCAGCAAAACCCTGGGCTGTGGAAGCAGAGCCCGTGAGCCTAACCACCAGGCCAGGGCTGGCCCCTCTTTTGTCTTTTTTAATAAACTGAAGTAGATATTCAAAATAATTTTGTTAAAGCAGGGAAGTCCTTTTCAATACTTCAAAATATTTTTAACTCTTTTCTGCTCCCCCAACCTGTATTACACTTATTTTACAGTAAACCACTAACCTTAATTGGGTTTCCTGACTATTATTCTAGTACAAAGAATGCGTGATTATACAGGAACAGAATTCTCTCATTTCTTCTACTTTTATGAAATGGAGATCATAATTAGGTGACTTAATGCTCTGAGAATTTCAGAGGCATCCTTTGTTTCTGTGCCATCATGAATGTATTTGGTTTTTCCTTTCCTGCATACTCATATTTTTACTTCCCTTGGGTTGCTGAGTGGACTGCAATTGAATTTTGCTATTCACGGGTAGATATTAGATGAAGTTATAGGTAAGATTGCAAGTCCCCATGGATGGCTGGCATAAACTGAATCAGCTAAAAATAACTGAACATTCTTAGCATGTTCAATGCAGGATCAAAGCATAGGGTGGAGAGAAGTGACCTCAAATCGAACGCATCTTGCACTGCTGTTTATCAACAGTAAATTACATCTGATTTTAAACAAGAGAAGGGAAAACTTCTGGCAACCTGTGATTGTGCTTCATATAAAGATCAATACAAAGGAGAATAGCCTTTTTAGCTTTTTCCAAGTTCTCTGACTTCCTGGAGCAAATTGGCAGTATTTTTTGATCATTCTCAATTAATAGCACTCTCTCCCTAAGCCGTGGAGTCTATAGTCCTGGGGGTCCGTGGACGAGGCGGCTTCTCAAGGAACATAATGGGAGTGTTACAGGCTGAAGATTGCTTTGATTTAAAAAAAAAAATTGATTTTCACCTTCTATAAATGGAATTAGGAACTCGGAACTATGTTCTGGGAAAAGGAGCCAGGGAGAATTTTGTACATTTTGCAGGCCTTACTTTGAAGTATACAAACTAGTAATCTCTGGAACAATTTCATGTCAAAAAGACACTAAAAGTAAACCCTTTTAACCAAATTGTTGAAGACATTCCATATGGACTGTTTTTCCTTTTCATGAGAGTAAAAACATACTATAATCCTACTCTATCTCTGAATGCAGATGTTTCATTCTTATATATTTTACAGCAATCTTTTGTTATGAAGAAACATCTACCCATGAATATGTTACATGTGTCTCAACACTTGATTCAGAGAATGGTTTAAAATTAATTCTTTTCAGCTAATCCCAAAACCCTTGGCAAAGCAAAAATATGGATGATAGGTTCCAAATCACTTTAGTTATTACCATTCCTGCTGCCAGAGTGAAATAGTTTATTGTGTTAGAGAAAAGAGAAGAGATGAGAGAGAAAAAAATCAGAGCAAAGGAAAAGGGATTAAAAGCAGAGCAGAAGAGCAAGGCAAAAAGAAAAACGAAAGAAATGCATCTGTTAAAAAGCTAAAGTTAGTAAAGCATGATGGTTAGGAAGGTGGGCATTGGGACAAGATAGGCCTGTGTTTTTGCTACCGGTACATTAGGTTCTTGTTGTCCCCCAGGATGGAAATCAAGAGAGACAACAAACAGGAGTAGAAAGATAAAAGTTTATTAGCTTGTGCACAGGAGAGGCTCACAGGAGCTGGTGGGGAAAGGAAAGGGGCAGGCGACTGGCTCCTTAGGGAGCAGGACTGTGGGGCTTTTATTAGGCAAAGGCTGGGGAGGAGGGCCTTGTCCTGGCATGTAGAGGGGGTCTTGTGCTTGCTCCTGCCGTGTCACGTAGCATGCCACTACATGGGAGGCATGGAGCATTAGCATGCTAGCTCTCCCCGCCCCCCGGGTGTGATTCTCAGTATGGTAATGGGGCTAGCGTCACCTTCAGAGAACTCCTGGATGCTAGGGCACACGCATAAGCCCAAGGAAGTCATGAAACTGTGGAATGTGGGTCTTGGCGATCTCTATCTGATTCTCCTAGCTTGCCAATTGGCTAGGGGCCTTATCTTGTTAGACTAGGGGCCTTGTAGATGGCCCTGCCTCATTAGGCTGCTTTCTGTCTCATTTCGATCCAAATCATGGCAAAATTTATCTATGCGATTTTGGGGTTATATTTTGGGAGCAATAATAAAAGACAAAGTAAGCATTCAATAAATATTAGCTGTTACGCATTAAATGTCATTCAGAAGCATGAATTCCAATAGGTTCCTAGGGTTTTTCTAGGTAACAACAGTCACATTCTATACCCACACATTACGAATTTGCATGTTGACCATTATTAGAATAGAAATGGAGTGCAAATCAGTTTGCAGAATTGTTTGTTGCAAATGAGTTGGAGGCACTGGCCATACTGAATCTTCCTTATGGAATGGAGTTGTATCTTGAAACGGTGATAATGTCTCCTTAATAAGCTGAATGGAATTAATGGCCTCAAATAAGATTGAACAAATTCAGTGAAATAAAGTGCATCAAAGTGTTTGAATGTTTTCTATAACCTAAAAGAAAAAAGTAAAAACAAGATAATTTCAGAAAGTTTATGCTTGTATTCATGAATAGATTGTTAAAGAAAACCTAAAAATCCTATTAGAAATAGAAATATTTATTTAAAATATATTATTAAATGTTCTTCTGTGCCAGGTACTGTGTGTGTCCCTCCACAGAAACTGGTGTCTAAAATAGATGCCATTTCTATTTTTATGGAGCTTATTACTTAACGGGGGTTACAGTTGACAATCAAGTAAGTAGGTAATTACATAATGACAAAATGAATTTATACTAAGTTTATTTTATGCTATGTTTATAAATGAATTTATACTATGTTTATAAAATGAACATATATGAGAGAATAGAAAGAAGTAGAAGTCACTTACACTGGGAATTGGGACAAGATAGGTTGGCCCTGGGAAGATAAGCCTATGTTTTTTGTTACCAGAAAGTGGTCAGGGGAACCATATTTGAGTTAGTAAAGTTTAAGCTGAGACTTGAAGGATAAGAAAGAACCAGTTGTTAAGAGAGGTGGAGAGGAAAATGACCCAGAGAGGACGTCATGCATAACTGCTGAGCAGTAGGTGAGAAGACACTGACTTGACTGAGGAATTGAAATTGCAAGTGTGCAAGGACAACAGTGACATGTGATGGACTTTAAAATGGATGATGTTTGGGTTAGATTTATATTTAAAAAAAAAAAAAGAAAGACTTCGTTAGCAGATGCCTATCTGTGGACTCTAAGAGGCAGGAGGTCAGAGTGAAATAGGGTGTGTGCTTTGCTATTCAAAGTATGGTATGTGAACCTGCAGGGCCCACATTACCTGGCAGCTGGGTAAAAAGGCAGAATCCCAGAGACCCCTCTAGGTTTAGGGACATAGAATCTGCATTTTAACAAGATTTCGAAGTGATTCATATGCATTTTATTACAGTTTGAGAATCCCTGTTCTAGGTGACTATTGAAAGTGACTTAGATTTGATGGAAAGATGGTTTGGATGGAAAGATTTGGATTGACTCAAGATATATTTTGTATGCTATTGAACAAGGTAATTTAACGAGTTAAGTATTTTTTTTTTAACTCTTCTATCAACATACTCATGAATGAGTGGGAAAAATAAACATGTGCTGTGCTGCCAGGCTTGTTTGAAAGTTTTCCCACCCAAACTGTAAAATATATTTAGTGTAGGGGAATGGCATTGGCCACCCCAAGATATGTCTCTTTGGCATGAAGATTATTTGGGACTGGTTACTTTTAATAAACTGCAAACAGGAAAGGAACTCTGAGAAGCAGAGTTTACTTACCCTTTGTTAAGAGACATTTACATTTTAAAGGAAATCTCCATCTGTAAAGGTGTCTCCCTCTCTGTACCAGGAAGAAAGGGGATGACCTTATCTCTAGAAACTCTTAATCAATGCCAAAGGCAAGGACTTAAATGTGTATTTGTTTACTGTACTTGTGTGGTCATCTCCCGTGATCGACTCCCCCTCCACCCCAACATCCTCCTTTGTCGTTAGCTGAAGATAATATTTAAGGTGGGGGCTTCAGCCATTTTGACAAGTTGCTCACTTTGCCTGAGCCTCTCCCATGCACACATGTTATAAAGCTTTGTTTAATTTTCTCCTGTTATTCTGTCTCATGTGAATTTAATTCGTTCTACAGCCAGAAGAACCCACAGCGGGTAGAGGAAATGTTTTCTTCCCCTACATTAGTCTCTTGCTTTACTAAAAAAACCAAAACAACAACAAACTATATGACATCAATTTTACTCCATAGAATATTCTTATTTCATTATAAAATTATAGACCGTTAGTTAAAACTATGACTTAAAGTTTGATATATTTACTATGTGGCTTTATCTAACTATGCATCTTGAATAAACCACCAAGCATGCAGATCTAACAAACTACAAACGTAGAGAATGTATTTAATACAGTGACAAAGATTTAAACTTCAAAGGCAGTGAGATTTGGACATCTATTAAAAATAAATATGCCAATATCCCTTCAGTGAACATTAAATAAACATTACTCTGTGCTGAGTATGGGCTCGGCTGTGTCCTACGTGCTAAAATAAGGTGAATAAGAGAGACTCTCATCTAAATGAAAAAAGAACTTGCACCAGAATTGAACAATGGGAGAAAAATAGGGTAAGACTCTCATGTTTTCCTAATTTGAATTGCCCGCCTTTTAGATAAATGTGCATTCATTAAATATATTCAAACAGCTCAGTAATTCAGAATGTGATTAACTCAAATGCAGCACTAATCTACTTGCAAATCCGGTTCTCTGGGAAAGGGGGAAAGATGGAAAGGCTGTTTGAAAATGGTAACATCTCACCTGTTACAAGCCTGGGTGAAAATAAAAGAAATACTAAGACTATTGCAACAAAACAAACCCATAAAAGCACAAAATGGGAGTTCGAGCCATTTACCTTAACAACAGCTGCCTGGTACCGCTGAATCAAAGCACCGCCAGCAATAAACGGATCTGGTCAATGTCAATTTTCCCCAGGCATCTGGTATTGTCACTAGTGATTTTACTGAAGATTACCCGTCGGTTAGTGCAGATTTGTTTTTTAATTGGCCCTCACCACACCTGCCACATTTTTCTTGTTCTTGGTCCCTGAAGCTTTTACAGAGAAGAAGAAGGTAGCTGTCTGGAGAATATAGTCTTAAAGCATATCGCGAAGGACATTCATGAGAACAATTAATTTCTTAATCCTAGGGAAGAGAAGTGCCCTTGTTTAATATCAGAAAAAAGAATATAGGGCAATCATTAGTGAATTAGGAGGAAATAGCCAAAGCATCTGCATGATTATAATCTCCGCCTTGGAAGGTGATTAGTTTCACAGTATTTTTTTTAATTTCATATAATAGTCAAGTATGACATGCTGGAAGTAAATTAGGAACAGTTGGGCACAATGTCTGGAGGGCAACACCACTCATCAGGTTGACAAAGCAGCAAGACAGATCACAGGATAATCAGCAGGTGGGTACGGAAGCAGCAGGCAGAGTAATCTGCTACATAATATTTGGCATTAATTATAACAGTTGAAATGCTAGGGTGGTTTTATTTTAAGGTAAAGAAAACAAATATGGTTTGGAATTTCTTGTAACCTTAGCAATTTACACGTTTTGGAATCATGTCGTATTATGATTCTATTATATTATGACATACAAATATAACAGATCAGTATGATGTAATAAATGGATCTGGTCAGTGTCAATTTTCCCTGATCGGAACTGTCATTTACAAATCGTTTACAAGCAGCTTCTTTGATTTTCTCATAACTATCCACTGTAGGTTCCAGAAATGAATATAGAATTACAGAAAGGAAGGTGTGAAAAAATATCAGAATTGCTTTTACCTTATTGGTTTATATAAGTAAATAAAAACATACCGCTAAAATGTAAATATCATACAAATGGCATTGGAAGTTCAAACTTTGGACCAGTATAAAATACTAAACAAACATAATAATACTAAAAACAGCAACAGATTCAATGGCCAGTTTTCTGAGGAATAAATACATTCCTATAAGGAAGAAATATCTATTACTAGTGAGGTTAACCTAGTTCAGGTGCCAAACCCTTTTTAAGGCCTATTACACTGAAAAAGAAAAAAGACCTTGTGGAAGAATCTGGCTTGTTTTTTAGGGTTGAAATTCACCAAGAAATGATTAGAAAAAATACTTCCCTGGAAAAAGATTGTAAAAAGGAAAGAAGTGAAGAATTTGAGATATAAAATGTGAGAGAACTGATTTCTAAATGAAGGTAGGAACAGGAATGGGTTGAGAGACACTGCTGAAAAACCTCAAAATTTTGCCCCAAAGTAGTCTTGGCTTTGGTTTTTGACTTGGTAACAGAAGAGAACATATTTATACATGGATACCAACTGCCCTGTACTGAATGTGTCCCCCCAGAGTTCAGCTTTGGAAATCCTAACCCCAATGTGATGGTATTAGGAGGCGAGGCCTTTAGGAAATAATTAGAACGTGAGAGTGGAGCCCTCACAATGGGATTGGTGTCCTTATAAGAGGCGACACAGATCTTCCTGTCTTTCTGCTCTCTGCCACGTGAGGACACAGGGACATGGCGTCTGCAAACCCTGAAGTAGGCTCTCACCAGAGACCTCCAGAACAGTGGGAAATATATGTTTAAGCTATCCAAACCCATGTCAGGAGATTATTGATACCTATATCTATGCAGAATCCTGGTAGATGGTATGGGAATTGTTTACTATCTTAATTTTAAGAATGAAGAGCAAGAGAAAGATTTTCCTCATAGAATAATTATCCAATATATTGACGCATACTGAAAGCTACCTGAATTAGAATTGAGAAGAGAATTCTAGTCCCCATACTCAAGTAGCTGGTGGTATAAGTTAAAACTCATGAATTAAACAATGTTAAACTCACCAACTGTTTTTGTTTGTTTGTTTGTTTTCAAAAGTTTTATCATTCACCTCATCCTCATGTAGAATATATTTTCCAGTTATTTGTATAATCTATGCATTTTTGAACTTGGCAAAGAAGAGAAAGGGTCAAAGGGAGATATTACATAGGTCATGAGAGAAATCTGAAAAATGTGTGAGGGAACATTCCACAAATATGTCTGAATTTTGATCAATGGCAACAATGGAGTCCTCATCTCCTACAGCAGAAGTTGATTTGCTGCTAGGAAAGTGCTAAAAGTGTGAAAAAATTGAGGAATGGAGAAAGTTTATTTTGTTGTTATTTGTTGTTTTTCTAATTGCCTGGAATCCAAATGGAAATAGAATGTCCTTTTTAAAGTAGGGAGAATACAGTTGCCTTATTTCTATGTGCAATCAGATATCACAATCTTAAAAACTCTATGTGCCAGTCAAATTTTTCACTCTTTTTTTCTGTTTTTCTACTGTTACCTTTTTTTGTTTGTTTTTCATTTTGTTACCCTAAGACTTACAGTCATGTTTCCAGAAATGAGACCTAGGACGCAACTAGTTTCTATGGAATAATAATAATTACAATAATAATGCCAATATTTTATTAGGAGTCTATTGTGCATTTAGAACACATTATGAACACATTTTAATACACATATATGAAATGTGTATGGGTGCGCATATATATATAGGCAAGCACACACACACGTGTATATGAAATCTTAAGTGTGTGATACATATAGCAAACAGTGGTATTGGTGGAGAGCATACAGTATTTACAAGACTGGGTTTTGGAATGAGAATTTCTCGCTTGTAAAGCTGCTTTGCAATTCATTTCCTCTGTTACTTTGCAGAAGTCCATCAACCTCCCTGCCCCCCATTGAGGGTCCCCCACCTGTAAAATGTTGAGGATAAGAGTGCCCTCCTCACCGCTTTGTTGTGAGAACTGAGTGAGCTAAGCTACACGAAGCACATGGAGCAGTTCCTGCTCATGTTAAATTTTTAATAAATTATAATTAGCTACCACCAGTCTTCGATACAACCTTCTAAGGTTGATATTTTTAATCCCTATTTTATATGGCCGGAAACTAATGGTAAGTGCTTCCATAAATTTACATAACTAGGACAGGGAGATGCTGGGACATGAACCCAAATCTCTCTCTCTCTCTCTTTAGCTTAATACACAATTACATTTCTTCACTATTAGTACAACGGATACTATTTACTAATGTTACATATCTCTGCTTCATGTTTCTACTTTGAAAAATAAAGAAAATTATAGCACTTGGCACACGATAAGTCCTCAATAAATATTAGCTCATTACTGTTTTGATGATTGTTAAACTTATTTGCCTTCATTGTCAGAGGCTTTATCTTCTTATTCACTGTTTTCCCAGCACTTATTATCACAGCTAAATCACAAATAATTTATACATGACAATTTTGTAACAGAAAGAAATATATCTATATATAGTTTATGGGAAAAATATACTCAGTTATTAAATGGACTTGATAAACTTCAGAACAAGATCTGCTTATAGCTTGGAAATGTATCATTGTATGTACCTTTTCTAATCATAATAATTATCAATCTGTTTTGGTTTTGAACCCTGGCCTTAGTCTCAGACCTTAATTACTATTCCTTTTTAACCTACTCTGGATTTCACTTCAGAAACAATTCTCCACTGGAATGTTGCTGCCTCTATACATCTCAGCCAACTTGGTGTAAAATGTGTGTCTGCAGGTCCGTGTTGTTCTCATGTTGTCTTTCTCTCATTTCCTTGTCTAACTTTAAGGAGAAGAGCAGCATTTAAAAAGTTTTCTCTCCTCTTTTCCCTTTTCTTTATTTCCAGTTACCTAATCTCTCAACTCCAAAGAATTAACTTTAGAATTCTTCTCAATAATGAAGAAACAACTCTTCTGCACATTTCTATTGTAGCTGACACTTCCTAAAGTAGTTTCTAGAACATCATAAATTGCTTAAGCAACACAAAGATGTAGTAAGTTACTTAAGAAAAACTGCTCTAGAAGAAGTCTGATTTTTTTTTTAAAAGCCAGAATACCTTAGACAAAATGTATTTTTGTTAAATTTTGTCTCTTCAAATTTTAACAACCATAGATATTTTCAGCTCAAGATCAGGAACCTGCACATTTGTAGTTATGGATACAAAATAAGTATTCTACCAAGCCTGGAAATCTTATTTTCTGATTGCCCAATATAAAATTTACCTGAGTCAAAGGTTGATGTCAGTCATTTTAAGACTCATGTCAAACCTAGAAAGAATGAATTATATTACTAGAAATGAAAAGGACTTTAACAGTTTATACAACCTATTAGTTAAGAATTATAACAGCATGCATAGTAGTTAAAATTTTAAGTACATGTACTCCATATTTTATGTAAAATAATTTTTCTCTACATAAAATATAATCTACCTCTGAAATAAGCATTAATATGCCCCATATTATATATATAACCTTGCATGTATAGAAGTTCAATGACTTGCCTGAGGTCCGTTGCATTCCAAGATGTGTGCTTGTGAACATCTGTCTAGATTCTGTGTCTCCCTGAGCCAGTGCCCCATCTTCTCCTTTCCTTTATAAGCAACTGCTTTTAAAGAATATGACTCGGTGTCTCCTTCATTACCTGACAATCTTCCAGTGAAGCATAGCTCTCGTTGGTATGTAAAACCTCTTCAGGATAAGACTCTTTCTCTGTGCCTTGGAATCATTTACATAAATAGAATGCCTTATAAATTCCTATCCATTCCCCTTTCACCAGCCACCCCCCTACATTTCATCTGATCTACCTCCATGACCATATTTCTACCAGAGAACCATTTAGGGGGCCTTCAACAAATGGCTGACTGAAGTTGTGGTTGGTCTGGGTCTTTAAAAATTTAATGAGCTTATGAATCTCAAACCTACAAACTTGGCCTCATTTCGTGCCATCTATTACCCACAAGTGTTTCCAGGAGAAAATTAGACTCCAAGCATCTCTTACTATAAATAATGGAAAATGTCTAGTTCAAAAGTTCTTCCAGAAGGATAAAGCGTTGGCCATCTCCTCTCAGATATTGAAAAGTCTGCACTTTCATATTCTGAGTAGAGCACTAAAGAAATTTAATAATTTCTCCCTGCAGATTGCACACAGTGTTTGAATCAGGAGGTTTTGATTACTCGAAACCACTGAGAATAGGATTGTTAATTCCTCAGACACACGAACAAAATGAAAGGGAAAATCATCGCTGAAAAGATAATTAAAGACTTAAAGGAAAATGGATTAAAAAGTGAAAATTCAAGGAAGTAAAATGCCAAGAAGCATGTGTATTTGGATGTTTTCATTTCCCCAAAGACACGAGTAAAATTAATATTCACTCAGTCTAATACAGCAATGACTCAGTGACCCTGTCCAGCCAGGAAAAGGGGGAATCTTGACAAACAGATCTCTAATTAACTGATTCAGATTTTATCTACTCGTGCTTCAAAAAACCCTTTAAAAACATTTTGTATTTTTCATTCCATTAATACATAACACTAGTATAAAACAGGCTTTTCTGTATGACTCAACATTAGTATTTTAAGAAATGAATAATGAGCATTCAATATCCCATGTTTAAATTGGATTCCTTGTGTACTTCTGTGCATTATATATTAACACTCTTAACACTGTCTTTTTTATGACTAAGTGAGACTTGAGAATATCAGCTTCCAAACAAGCGTGTTGTTCCAAAAGATCATTTCAATCCTCTCTAGACTGCATTTGCTCCTCATCCCTTCCCTCCCCAGGCCCTGGCAACCACCAGTCTGTGTTGTCTTTATGGATTTAGCTATTTTGAATGTTTCATATAAATGGAATCATACAATGTGTGACCCTTTATGACTGGCTTCTTTCACTTATAATGTTTTTGAGATTCATCCATGTTGTAGTATGTGCCAGTACTTCATTCCTCTTCATGGCTAAGTAATATCCCATTGTCTGTATATACCACATTTTAATTAGCCATCCATTTGTTGATGGACATTTGGGATGTTTCCACCATTTGGCTATTGCAGATAATGCTGCTGTAAACATCTGTGTACAAATATCTGAATACTTCTTTCCCCTTCTTTTGGGTATATATCTAAGAGAAGAATTGCAGGATTGTATGGTAATTCTATATTTAACATTTTGAGGAACCACTAAATTGTTTTCCACAGCAGCTGAGACACTTTACATTCCTACTAGCACTGCATAAGGGTTCCAATTTCTCCATATCCTTGCCAACACTTTAAAAAAATTCTAGCTATCCCAGTAGGTCTGACCCCGTACTCATTGTACTTTTCATTCTCATTTCCCTAAGGACTAGTGACACTGAGCATCTTTTCATGTGCTTGTTGCCCATTTGTACATATTGTTTGAAGAAATGTCTATTCAAATCCTTTGGCAGTATTTTAATTGGGTTGTCTGTCTTTTTGTTGTTTAGTTGTAAGAGTTCTTTACCGATGCCTGGTAAATATCACTTGCTTAATATATGTATTGATTCTGAATCTAAAACTGTTCTTGATTCTCCTTTACCCTTATTTTCTCTAAAAATTCAAACCAAACTTGAAGCAGGTGATTCCAGAATTTTGCTTATTCTTAGATCTATCTCCAACATTTCTGTGTATGTTTCTGATTTATACGTGCAGGTATCCCAATATCAAGATTTTTTTCCAGGACTGTGTATTTCTTTCCTTCTGTAGCTTCTCTGCTCACCTTCAACTCATACTTAGGGGAAGAAGATGTGTAGCATTCTTATGATTAAGACAAATTCTTCCCGCTATGTAAATTGAAAGAAGTTACCCCTCAATCATAAGAATCATTTTTATTGATACCATTCCCAAAATCACAACAAGAAGTGCTGTTTGATGTTTGTTTAACATGTTAAATTTATTGTCTCTTGTCTGCATTGTACTTTAAGAAAGAAACAAAAAAATAAAATAAAAAGACACACAAAAATTTATTGTTGAAAAAATTCACATTCTCTAGGAAAGGCAACAAACTCAACGTCATATAAAAAGCTTTTCATTTTCTGATTTTCTTTTTCCTATATGCAAATTCATAATATATAACTGTAAGTTTTCCTTATTAGAACTTTTCCTTAGTTATGTTCTTTCTGTTCCAAAGCTTCCTATTTTGGAATGTAATTATGCCACTGACTAAGCAATGTGGGATTTTAGTTTTATTAAAAGGGATCTAGCTACTTATTTTACTTGTCAACAAAATCATTTTTGCATGCAAAGAAGAGCTCAGTAAACTGCAGGAGCCACTTTCAAAAATCCTTCCCCCGAGAATGTGAGTGAATATTCTGATACTGGTTAATTAAATGTGAAGCATTTGATTTTAGGAAGCTGATCATTCCTCATCACTTTATTACAATAAAACCCTGTATGATGACCACATACAATTTAATATACTTGCCTCCTGTTGATGAGTCTACCTTGTTTTTGTCTCCTTGATGAATTGGTTAACTTGTGGAACAGCTACTATTTTTCCTATTGAAGCCAAGCCTGTTACCCACACCCATATGTCTGTACTAAGAGCGATTAGGAATATAGAAACCTTGCATCTGGAAGGAGTTAGCTTTGTTTCCTCTATAATGGCTTCCAATCATTCTTTTTAAAAAAACCCACTCTTACAGAAAAAGATAGACTTTCATGCAAAACTCTGTTAAATTAACAGTTCATCATTTTATAGCACACTATAATAGAACTCTATGTTCAATCATGGGCTCTTGTTCAGTCTCCCGAAATCTCATTACAAAGTCAGTCTTAAACATATGGCTGAGTCTACAGCCACTTACTTCGTAAAAGACTGAAGTTAGTCTCTCTCTCCCTCATTTATCAAATATGCGCGCAAAATGTGGTCTTAAATGACAATTGCATTTCTTTCCCTTTTCTTTCTTTCCTCCTTCCTTGTTTCTTTCTTCGAGATTCATTTTATTTCAACATATTTGATTTCTTTCTTGGACATTAGTACTCATACCTAGGAGCTATAAAAATACAATGCCAAATAAAAATTTCAAACACATTTTATGTCTTTTTCATATTTCCCAACACTCAGATATTTTTAAACATAAAGTAGCCTTGTGGAGTCTTTGGAAAACTCCGTATATGAAACAGGTTTGCCAGTCCATAAACATTGTATATAACTAGTGCAATATGGGACTTGAAGTTCACAAATACTTTAATATGCATGTCTTCACTTGATCATCAACATAATTTTGAGGGAGGCTAGAGTAAAACTATATTTGACAAGTAGAAAAATAGATTCAAGTTATCTTAAAAAATGACAATATTAATAAAATTTATCACAGTGGTTACAAATGTTAATTGTTCAATCGAAATAGCTTTTTTTTATTAATGATAATGGCAAATAACATCTCTAATCTCCAAGAGCAAGTAAGCACTGGATTTCGGACCCTAAACCATTTTTCAAAGCAAGTGTCACCATGAAGGAAGAAGTTACAACTCCCTTAGGCCATTATTCCATTTTGTTTTTCTAGAATATAGAATAGCTTTATTACTTCAAAGAATTGAATCATAATCTGTCTGGTTTGCAATTATAGAGAGTTTGAGGAATTTTGAGCCTGATCAAGGAAAAAGATATGACCAAGATGTGACAGTAGTACATACAACATTTACTTGGACAACACTTTGACAAGTTTGCATGAGGGGAGGCAGAAGAAGGAGTTCAATTGATCTGAGATGGGACTTATGAGGTTATGTTGTTCCACAAGTGGCAGACCCTCTGGGTCAGAGAGCTCTGAAGGGCAGAAGCCACTTGGGGTCTAACCGATACTAAATTAACTATCCTGAGGCTAGCAGTTTTGCTGGTTATACAAAGCAGGTAGCCTCTATATGGCTAAAAGTCTGCTTTTTTGTGCTATCTTATAAAACAACGGGATGTGTAAAAACTTGATTTTGGTGCCAGTGGGCTTTTGATGCAAGGGTCTCAGCCCACTATGAAAAAGTAAACAAATTAGCAGCCAGTATACAAAGGCCATTGTTCGCTCATTTATATAAAGATCCATCCCCTGGCCCCATGTTGCTGTATAATCTAAGTTGTTTGTCTTTTTGTGATGTCTGGGTTTGGACACAATCAGAAAACATCTTTGAGGATATCTGAGACTCAGAATTCCATAAGGGCACAAAGTAGGATTTCAAAGCCTGTTTACAGCCAGCCTGCCCATTTGGTGGTGGTGGGATTGGAGAAATCAGGAAAATAGATCAAAAAGGGGTAGATTTTTATTTGTTTAATCTGTTTAGTCAGTAATGTTAGTTGCCCTTTAGTGCATGTTCTGGTTATCTGTAACAACTGGTAAGTGTTATCTAACCACACGCAGCAAGACATGTTAATAAGTGCATAGACTCCTATTCTGCAGCCAATAAGTAACTAAGGATATGAAATTATTTAACACCATGGGCCCTAAAGTATGGTGAGATTTGGCCAAGAGTTTCAGTCCTTGGGCTATCTGTTTAATATGTGTGGAGAATTCCTTAGCTCTCTTAGCTCAAGGATAATTCCTTGGCTCTCTGTGGTTCATTTAATCGTTGTGTGGTGCCCCACACCTATGCAGTTCTTACTGCTACCAAAATTAGTGATCTTAAGGTGGTTAGTACCAAGGGACTATTGGAAAAGCTCATTTATCTCATTGGAATTGTGACTAGTGTGGTTTTTTTGGGGCAAGTGCTTGATGGTTCTGCTGCTGAGTAAAGCCTTCTGGAATTTTGAGCCAAATCCAATACAGGAATCATCATCCAGAGTTGGATGAGGAGAGGCTCATGATAGAGTAACCTATTTAATTTTTACAGGCCCAGCAGGCTCCCTCTGCGGCCTATATTCTCTTTATTTCTTTTAAGGTAAGTGTGGTGTGTGTGGCTTAGAGCAATTAAGGTGGTATTAATAGGAACATATAATATTATAGTCAAACCAACTTGTGTGTTACCCGTCTTTCATTCAGCAACTGGATGAACTAAATTGGTAATGGGCTTAGCCCATTATTGTCCACGTATTTTGTGAGACTGGCCTTTGGATATTGTTGTTGGAAGTTCACGGGTTAGAGAATAGGCTCATCTTGATAAATGAGGTTTGTGGAGGAGCCTGGCCAGGGGAGAAGTATTAAGTTATATATACTAACATCAGATTGTTGGAAACAAGCCCAGCATGTGGGCTTTTGTTGAATTGTTAAATTTGCCATTGCATTGCTGTGGCTAAGGCTACATGAAAGTTTTGTTTGGTGGGCAATTATATGTTCCTTCTTGTTTGCATTGGTGTGCAATGGTTCTTGAGTTTCCTGTTGATTTCCAATAGGAAATAACATGGGTGTGTTTCCATGAGTGTACGATGCTCTTGTGTTTTGTACAAAAGTTGTTAATTTAGCTGTACACCAAATTAGATCCTGAACTATGGGGCACTCATATGTGGAATGCTCACAGATGAGCCAAGTTATTTCAAAAGTCGACTTCAATTGTGTTATACGTTTGGCCCATTTCTTTCCCTGTTTATCATGACATTGCAGTCTTTCATTGCTTCCATTTGGGGGGAAACTTCTCTAATGCAGCCATTTGTATTGCCTTAATAGTCTCATGGGTAGCTCCTTGGGAGTTGGCAGTGTGACTACACCAATAAATTTCCTCTCAGGTTAACTTGGTACAGAGATGATCATAATTGTATCTTTTTCCTTTAAGGTGGGTTGTGAATATATTTTTTAAGGCTCCTCCAGAAGAGTAACAGTGGAAGGTAATTTTCCTCAAATATTTCCCACATCCTTATTAGTGGTGGTCTCGGTAGGATTGGCAAACTTTGTAATAGCTGTAAGTAAGTAGTTGTCAAGGTGGGTAGAGAAACTCCCATGCAGACAACAGTTAGATTTCTTCATGGGATTTAAAGTTTGTCCTAAGAATTGTCTTTGCTGTAACACCCGAGAGCTGTGTGATTTGTGGTGGGCAGCCAACATTGCAATTATTGTTCCGTTGAGTGTCATGCAAAACTGGCAGCTGGTATTGTGAGGTAAGATTAGAGGAAAATGCACAGGCTGGTGTAGTTCTGACTGTTTAGACATCGGTTGGCCAAGGTACTGATATGTCATATATTGCCTTCCTTGTTTATATGGATTGGCAGCCAGGGAGGAAGACCATGGTAAGGTGCCCATGGCCACATGTTCAGTGTAATTTCTTTTTGCCTCAACAAATGATGTTTGTATTGGAGGAAAAGAGATTCTTATAATTATAGGAAAAGAGGCCAGTGTTCTAAAGATGTGCATTGTTGGCAGGGTTTATATTTATCATCATCCCCAGTATTCATAAAAACTATAAGTTTATCTCTGCAGCCCCGTAGTGTTTGTTGACGTTGGCTCTGGATTACAGTGTTTTTAATTTAATTGCACCAGTCACAAGCATGCTGGTTGTAATATTGGGTGCATGCTATCTCTGGGCATGTCTCAAGTGAGATTTAATACATAGTAGCTCATTGCTGTTTTAGTTTGAAAGACTAATTAATAATAGTCGGTTTTGCCTGATTTC
The DNA here is from genome assembly GCF_021613505.1 of Equus quagga. Lineage (NCBI taxonomy): Eukaryota > Metazoa > Chordata > Mammalia > Perissodactyla > Equidae > Equus > Equus quagga. The sequence continues at coordinate 49,650,489 of NC_060278.1, forward strand.
AAGTAAAAGTTGGCCCAAAGAGTTTAGAAGGCCTTTATGAGCCACAAGAGGTATCTTAGAGTCTTTTTTGGCTGGAAAGGATGTTGCGAGTAATAATAGAGATATACAGAGAAGTACTACTCTCAGTGTTGATGTCTGTGGTCGTGTTAGTAGAATTTACCAATCCGAATAGCCAACAGCATGGTTTCTCGCATCCCCAGTAGGATTCATGTTGTATGAATCCCTGTGGTATGCATGTGGCATGTTTTGTCCAGACATACCTTATCAGCTGTAGGTATAAATTACCAAGGCTAAGATGATGCTTGACAAGGATGTATAGTCAATGCTGGCAAGTCGAGAAATTTATCAGGTAAGGAAGGAGCACAGCAATATAACAGACGTTAAAGTCAGAGGTCATCAGCCGCCAGTATCTTCCAAATGGAGTCACCCAGCCTGGGGATGATTAGCTCCATCTCCCGGGTGTCAGGAGCAGGTCCAGGTTTATTCCACACTTCCTACAGTGGAGCAAAGTCCATGAGTGGTAGGGAAGGGTGCCTCTCCAGATGGTGGTGAGTGATTTGCTCAGTTTACCTTGGATGATCAATGGACACAGGCTGAGCATAGTCCCAAAGTCTGTGATCTGCATTGGGTGCTCGTCAGGATGGAGGGGGAAGAGGCTAGAGTCTGGATTTTCTATGAGGAAGAAAGGAAAGGTGAAAATACCAGGTGGATGTTCCTTCACTGGAGGTAACCTTGTCAGGACTCCCAAGTCCATGAAAACTGATAATTAGGGTATATTTGGTGTGGGTGCATATACCAGCAGAAGCTACAGTGTCTATTGCTGTTCTCATTTGTTGTGAATTTAAATATGATGTAGTCATGCAACAGTGGTTTGAATTTAATGTAATCAGCACTACAGGCAATAATTTTGACAACTTGGGGTCCATTGTCTTCCAAGTTCTCTCAATGGTCCTTGTTTTAAAAACTCATTATGTATTTCTATGATACTTGCTGCTGTATGGTCACAGGGGAGGTGAAAAATATTATTTTGTCATGCCCATTATTGTCTTTGCTTTGCAGTGAAGTGAGAACCTTGATGTGATTGTATAAACTTGTGGCACTATCAAAGCCTGTAAGAACTGTTTTATTAGTCCCTCAGTAACATTAGCAGAGGTTGGTACATTGGATGGGTAAGCCGACAGAAGGCCTATGTAAGCATCCACCATTGTTAAGGCATTTTTGATGGCCACTGCCACTGCAGGGAGAGGCCCGGTGAAATCCATCTGCCTGTTCTGAACTGGCCATTCTCTTCTGTAAATTTCCTCTCTCATGTAGGCCCAGTGTCTATATTTCTGGCATGTGGTACAGTTCCTAGTGACTTTGTGTAAATTTCTCTGCTGGGTGGACTCTTTTATTAAAAATCCATTCCATAACCCCATAATGCCAAATGCACTGACCTCTCATGTGCCTGCAGGTGGAAAGTGTAGGGTGACTCATTTCCAAGTTCTGGAGACTCCCCTTCCTTCAAGAGGCTTCTCTGTTTTGGTAGCTTGGTTAGTTGATTGGTTTGGTGCTGTAGCATGCCTCCTCTGTGACTGGGCCTAGGATGGGCCAAGTTATGGTGCACCAATATGGGCCACGGGAGACAATGTGGTGATTTCCCTCCCATCTCTTTTCCCAAATGTCTCTGCCTGGCCTTATATTTTCCAGCTCTGATTTTCCAAAATTGCAACCAAGTAGTTAGATCATTAGCCACTGACCAAGAGTCAGCATAAATATGAACTTGGGAAAATGCCTGTCAAGGGCATCCTCTATTGCTAGGAATACTGCAGGCAGATCACCTCATTGGACACTTTGGTCTTTCCCCCATGTGGACTTTAGAGTGTTTGAATAAGGATGATAGGCTCTGGCTGCCCATTATCTGAGTCCCTTACACCCTAGGTTCACTCTATCAGTAAAGAAATACCATTGTTTTTCTTGTTTTGAGATTGCTGACCATCCTCCTTCTAGTTCTTATTGAGCAAGAGATTAAGGCATTTCTGAAGGTTTTGGCAAATTAATCTTAATGAAAGAGTATGTGGTCATTTCCTCATTTTGTCCAGTAGAAGTGGAATTAACTCAATCATGTAGGTACAATGTCCATTTTAACAAGGAGGCCTCTGTTGATGATCCAGTTTTACAGGGAGCTTTTTCCATTACCCAAGACATAATAGGAATCTCAGTCCATAGGGCTATTGGCTCTACCCTTGTAAGAGCTTCAGTTTCAGTAAGTACCCAGTACATCACCAGGAGTTACCTCCCTGGTAGTTAATACCTTTGGGCTGAGTCTAGGAGCCACTTGTACCAAGAACTGGTGGGTAGGCTTTATTTGTCCATTTGGTCCAGAGGCTCCAGGAAACAAACTTGAGGGTGGCTGAGATTTATGATGGTAAATCCCGCCTTCAAGGCTCTAGTGGCAGAGCCAAAGTGATGGTCTCTTTTGGTTTGTCTAGTGCCTGTCATTGCTCAGGTCCCAAGTGAAAAGTGGAAGATTTAGAGAACACACAATAAATGAGGGCCAACAAATGTTAGAAGTGTGGAATATGTTGGCACCAGGATCCAAACATTTCTAGTAAACGTTGGGTCTCCTTTAGTGACGTAGGATTGAAACACTAGGAGCTTGTCTTCTACCAAATTAGGAATAGCCACTCTTCTGAGTTCCAAATGTAGCTCCCAGATTAACAGATCAGGAGGGCCCTTGTATCTTATATGGCTCAGCGAGACGTTTACTCACAGTTATCATGACCTGTGACATAGAGTCTTGGTCAGGGCCTAGGAGGAGGATGTCCTTGATATAATGCCAAAGCTGAGTTTCTGCTGAGAGCAGGGGCAGACATCTAGCTCCTACGGGCAAAGTTCAAAGATGAAGGTAAATTATGGTTGAGTCTCCTGTGAAATTTTTACTGAATAGAACACATTAGCCAAGTCTACAACATCAATCATTTGCCCATGTTATTTTGGATGTAATCCATTAAAGTTCAGATATCTTGGAGAGGCACTCTTATAAAGGGAACAGACTTATTTAAATCTATAGTCGACAGTAGAGACTTTTAGCACAAAGCATACCAGGGAAATGAAAGGAGAGATGCAGGAATCCGTCCTCCTTCTTTACCTTAGTCAACTAGGCAGCTCATAACCCTTCACTGCCTCACCTTACCTTAGATGGTACTGTAGTGTGTTTACCACTTGCACTGGCAGGGGAAGGTTAGCTGCTTCCTTCCAAGATCTGCCCATCAATAGTGTAAAAGCCTTAGGCATGTTCCATGAGTTACTTGGAGACTGAGAAGGTCCATTCCAGCAAATGGAAAAGGCATCCTTTTGGGGAAGGGGGTGGGGGAAATGACACTCAGAACAGAAACATCTTTTTTAAAAACCTGGCCAATTTTGACACTTAATTAACTTTAATTCATCCTCTTCTCAAGCCAGTCATTTCCTGGGGCAGAGGGCAAGATGGTCTCTGTAAACCATGAGCGCTGCCAGGGACTAGGAAGATTTGAGCACCAGTGTCCAGCAGAGCCAGCCAGTGTGTACTTTTTTGGAGCCCAAACTATAGTTGGTCTGATAAAAGAGTGATTGTCTGCTGGAAGGGGCCAGCTTTCAAGACAGACTGATGCCTATGTGGGGGTGGGTCCCGGCCACTGACTCAGATCAGGGGCAGCGATCAGGGGCAGCTGGGAAAGGTGAGGGGTGATGCATTCCACAGATTTTCATGGAACTCTAAGTACTATCGTTGTTCTACTGATTTGCCAGAGATCATCCAGTTGGGGACCCTTTGTCCCTTAGAGTCCAGTATGACCTCTCTTGTCCATCTCAGACTCATGCTTAAGCAGGGGCCTGGCTGCAGGTGGTGTGTTGACCTAGGAGGAAGCCACCAATAATAATTTAGATTAAGTCTATGTGCGAATCGCTTGTAGAATTAATAGGCAACATTTGACTTGCAGATTGTCTTCCATAAATTTCCATTAAATCCAGGCCATCTATGTCTTCTTGAATTGTTTCAGGAT